>NC_136594.1:5957217-6064717 GCF_910589615.1 Taurulus bubalis | reverse complement strand
AGTCTTCTCATTGCCAGTTGTGTGAAATGCTTCGTCTCTCTCTTGGTTATCAGCAACAAATTATAGCCAGACGAGCTCCAACATGCCAGCTGTGATTTGCAACATGAAATTATTTAAATAATGAAAAACAAATACCAAATGAGTATATTATCTCCTTGGTACACAAACTGTGTAGTGGTCCTGCATTGTAAGAGTTGTCACTGTCCTCAAAGGCCTGCCTCGCTGTGCAAAAGTACCATTTCTAATACCTCACTTGTCTTATAAACATGCTATATTCTAGAAATCAAAGTGCATGCATACATTTGAAATGTGAACATGTTTTGCAAACCGTCCAACTTCTACATGTAATGATCAATGACATCTGTGTATTTTTGGGTACTTCTTTGAATCAGTCATATTCTTATGTTTTTATTTAAGTGTAGACTAATCAAAGATGTAAGGCCTGTGCCTTTTCTTTCTTTTTTTCCTCAATTACACATGTCTCTAAGCAGCTGTTTTCTCTTTTTTTTTTTTTTCTTCTGATGCATGCTTGTTGTTGTTGGTCATGCCAACTAATGAGTTGTGGGAATGTCAACATTAAGATTAAAGTATGCATGTATGGGAAGACGCAGAACTGCAAAGCTTTTCATCTTTATTTCCAGAGTTACTGGATTCTCTTTCTTTATTCCAAACATTCATTATTGATGACAGACAAGTAAACACATTAGGTCCAGCTTGTGTTCCCACCACCTACTCGTTGGTTCGGCATAGTGAACGTGGAGCTTTACGAGTTGGCTTTAGGTGCAACTAGTTATTCTTTTTGCGGCAGAGGGGCGTAGAGTGTGCTGGATGATTGTTGTATTGATCTTTGAAGTGTGGTTTGCTCCAAATATGTCTGACATGGCCGTCTTAAAGAAAGGCAGTCAACATTCAGTCTTGTTTTGAAGAACAATATTGTCTCTCCTCAGTGTGCTTACTCTTACTTTGGAGTGGCCCTCTGTGGTTTGGACCCGCCTTGCTTTTTGGTGAGAAATCCTGTACATCATGATGGCTTCAACAACAGCTCTTAAGTAGTCTGATATCATTCTATTCCAACTTCTTTTTTTGTGATTTATTCTCAGATTTAATTTGTTTCCACTGCAGACTGTGGCAGCAATGATGTTTTACTTTGTCTTTTTGCTCCACCTGTCATCGGCGTCTAGACGAAGATAATTGTTGGCATTGCAAGAGGTTGCATCAACGTACTCCCTCTGTTGTACATGAGCTCCCTATTGTACTCAAAATTATGTTGATCTGTTTATTGTCAGATAACAAGATAGAGACAAAATACTAGCTGAAAAAGCTAATTATATCTTGACTTGACTCTGGCATGTGTTGTTGCTCAGGTACGGTTTTCCTCCAGTCTCTCCGGAGGTCTTTGGGTAGGATGGAGCTTTTTTTTTTTTATCTGTTTAACAGTCTTTGTGGCGTGTGGTTGCTTGCCAGCTTCACTTTCTGCATATTCAGTCTTCCCAACCAATAATGCAGTTGGTTATGCAGGGTCTGGAAGCGTAGGATATACAGAGGGACGGGATAATGGAAACGCATTGATTTGATCATTCTGGTAAAATTGGGTATTTTGTTTTAATAATCTTTAAGCAGATTGTACTGTACTGTGACAACGCCATTTGTCGTTTTTACCTGTTGGAAGTCCACCTTTACATTTTAATGGCAGTTACCTATTTAAAGGTTTAATCATAGCTGAAATCATGAAAGCAGTTTAAGCAATAAATATAGGTGTAAAAATGACTAAACGTATAGGGCCTGCAGACAACCTTGAGGCTGCATTTTTGCTTTTTCCTCTCCAGTAGCGAGGCTAAACAAATATAGTTAATCCTGAATATGGAGTTTTATGGCAGTATGGCAAGTTGTCAAGATATTTAGCTCCTCGTAATGTTTGGCAGGTGGACACACCTGGTAATTGGCAGCAGCTGACACCCTGACACACCAGGGGAAAATACAACCTTATCCCAATAAAACAACGGGCCCTCGTGACGGCACTTACCACTTTCATGACTAATATTCCTTTGGGCAACCTTGTCCCTTTACTATATTTCACTGAGACAATTGAACACGATATTGTTCAACATATTTTCCATGACAATGTCAAAGACGGCTATTTACCAATGTCCTCTCGCGACCGCCGAATCCTTAAATTAATGAGGCTGTTGCATTCTGTGGACAGTTGAGCTCAGATTGATGATGATTGGTGGCTGAAGGACGGCAGCAACAATTGAGGGCAAGAAGGAGGCGTCTCTTCAATCAGGTTTGGTCTAAGTGTCCCACATTGCACCAGCCTTCCCTTATCCCAGCTTTATTTTTCAATTTGTCTAAACTTTTGAGAGCCTTCCCTCGATGGCTTTTGAAGCTTTTGTTCCAGTGTTTGTAACTCGGTAACAACTGCCACGCCGTTGACTGAGCTTCGTTCCCACCAGACGGCGTGTCTTTCCATCACCCATCACGGGGCTGGCATGTGGGGAGTTGTGTGCATTGGCTGTGAGAAACAATCTTGACGTTTTCTGTATGAAATTGCAAACAGCCTTCAGACTTTTGAGCCAAAGAGATGATGTCAGTGCTGCTCCCTTCTTACCCAGAAAATCAGTGGAGTGATTTGAGACGTCAGGAAGGAGTACCTCCCCCTTCCCCTCCCCCCCCCCCCCCCTCCTCAGCCTGCTCAGTGTAAGATGCAATTTGAGAGTGAAATGTCAGTAATGACGGATGAGATGGACGGGTACACGGACTGCTGCTGACACCACAGATGCGCAGTAGTCCTGGACAGGTCCGCACGGTCGAACAGACTGCCGGTACGTGGACGTCCGCACAGAACTGTCGCTCACGCCCTCTGATGACAAAATGTACGTCAAGCTGACCCTCATGTACACAAAGTTTGGCTTTATGGTGGAATACATTCGACTGAACAGATTGAAGCATTGCTTTTGCTTCTGTATCAAGACTGCCAAAGGAGAAAAGAGAGGACAATTTGCCTTTACAACAATGTATAGCCATTATCATTGGTTTCTTGACCCTACAGCTATGTCTTGTCATAACAATTAATATATCGGTGAGAAAACAGAGGAAACCCATCTGTCCGGTGGCTGGCACAGCAACTAGGAGTCCAATTAGCAGCTAAAAGATGCAAAGGTCACTCCCAGCACTTGGTTCATACAGGTGAGATGAGATGGTTCAATGTGACCGGAGTTTGATGAGGAAGAGGATGACATATTGCACCTTCCAGTTATTCTTCAGGGAATCTTCGGCCCCTTCCCTTTCCTCTCCCTCGTGTATCCGTAAACGCTCAAAGGCTCAGGTCCCTGTGGCAGAGCCTGCCAGAAGCTCTGATGCTAATACTACATGGTATTAAGAGCTCTTCAACTTCCCCTTTCACTCCAGATCTCAGTCCAGCATCCACTTGTCGACTCTTGTAAAAGGAATAGAGGCTAAATTCGGTCTCTAGACCTTTTCCTACTTCTTGGGATTTAGTGATTGATCTGTGGACCCTGTGGACATGGACATGCGGGTGCTGCCTTTTTAAGATGGCTTTGCTGTTGGCTCGACCCATAGAGAAGCTAAATGGTGATATTTATGCCCTGCCAGTGCGACTTGGCTGTACTAGATTTACGTCACGGAATGACAACTTGACCTTCAGGCCTTTACACACCGGGCGCGTTCATTTTTCTTTTGTGCGAATCATTTGCATGTCAATAATTTGTTGTTTTTGTGATGAATACCGCCGCACAGAACTCGAGAAGCTAATTGGTCTCTCCCCCCCAGTTGGTCTTCAGCTTCAGTTTCTCTTTCCAGTTTGTGCTTTGCAAGTGTATCTAGGCTTAAAGCATCGCTATGGAGTTTTAGGCATGACTGCTCTAAGGAGCAGTTTTTGTACGAGGCATGCCTTATTTTGTTTACATTTCATTTAGTGCATTCAACCATGAGTACAAACTCGGAACAACAAGAATCAAGAAAGTACAATTTCTTCAATAAAGTTAAACTACAAAGTGCTATAAGTAAGCGCTACTAAAGTGCTACTTTCTTTATTCAAGGTAAAGTCGAAAAAGATGTGTTTTTATTTTGCGGTGGAAGATGTAGAGACTTTCTGCTGTCCTGATGTCAATGGGGAGCTCATTCCACCGTTGAGGAGCCAGTACAGCAAACAGTCGTGACTTTGTTGAGTGTTTAGCTCGCAGTGACGGAGCTACAAGCCGGTTGGCAGAAGCCGAGCGGAGCGAACGAGCTGGGGTGTACGGTTTTACCATGTCCTGGATGTAGATAAGACCCGATCTGTTCGTAGCACGGTACGCAAGGACCAATGTTTTGAAGCGGATGTGGGCGACCACCGGTAACCAATTAAAAGGCGCGGAAGAACGGAGTAGTGTGGGGGAATTTGGGGAGGTTAAAGACCAGTCGAGCTGCTGCATTCTGGATGAGCTGCAGAGGTGGGATGGCACTAGCTGGTAGACCTGCCAGGAGGGAATTACAGTAGTCAAGGCACGAGATGACCAGAGCCTGGACCAGAACCTGTGCCACCTTCTGGGTGAGAAGGGGACGTATTCTCCTGATGTTGTTGTACTGCATGAACCTACAGGAACGTGTCGGGAGAGTTGACTGCCACGTTTTCATGAGGAGTTTATCATGTCCATGTGCGCACACGGGTGACGCTGTCGCACTATTCCACTGATAAACTTGTGTCTGTAACACTCCAAAAAATGCTGCGAGACGACGAAGAATACGACAACTACAAGCTAGTAAACATGGATGGAAACAAACAGGGAAAAAAATACTTTAAATATCTTCTTTGCGAATTTTTTATGAGGGAAATGCACTCGACACGTTTGTTAGATCTCGAGGATACACACACTGCTTTTTGGGTGAGTGACACTGAATGTAAACATAGCTTTTTGTTTATTTACAAGAAAACTCTGCAGGGTCCTTTTTTTAACGTATGTTATCAAAGGATATCATATTTCTTACACATTACCAAACATCTTTCTCTGTGTTTACTTCATGCTGTTGCACATCCACCATTACGCCTCACTTCAATTGTCTTATTTCTACGCAAGACAGCTGTGCTGCAGCTCGCTTGTCATCCTCAAATGTTGCCCATGCAGGAAAACCCACTGGAGTGTTGCCTCCACCTAGATTTCCTCCATGGGTTCCTCGTCGCCGTGGGGACAGAGGTGCAGTACCTGCTTAGCAGCTGCTCCACGTTCACACCCAGCCCATATCGCAAAGCGCCACAGTGGGATTCCCGCTTGTGATGATTGTTCTCTTATTGACACCACACTGTTGTCGAGGAGCAGTTATCGGGAGCTTACTTCTCGAGGTACACTGCATGATGCACATTTCCCATTTGTGAGCCCCCGATATGATGTGGACCGAATATGGAGACGGATGTGTCCGACATTGCTCGAACAATGTTATGCGTCAGTGCCCTCAAGTAATAGGCAGGACAATATTCATGTACATTTTTTACAAAATCTTTACATATAATTATAGGATGGGTAGATGCAATTGTTTGTTTACAACACAATCTTTTTATTTATTTTATGAGATCTGTAAAGACCATATACTCCATCTAGGTTTGATAACGGGAGTAATAGTATTAGGAAAACTACTTCCATCTTTCTAGGAAACATGTTTTTAACCACTACGGATACTTCAGACCTTGCTGCCAACGATTTCGATTCATAACTTCATTCAACAAAACAAAAGTGGTTTGAATACATTTTTGACAGTCAGGTCTGTGCATTCAGAATAACCAGGACAAAATTATTATTGTTTCATTAAGCGCCATTGTATTGGGGTAGGATCCTAAACTCAGTGGCCAGTACCAGTTCCCAATATGTTTTCCCCCCTCTTCTTTTTTAGGAATTCGGCCTTGCAAAATGCATTTACCACCCTGGTTCTTTTGTTGCATTACAACCTGGTATTTTAATGGATTTTTATTTGGATTTTATGTCATTTAACTGCACACATATGTGATATATAAATATACAAAAAGGGGACTTCGTCATCGTGGCGTCACACATCGATTTGTGGACAGTGGTTTCGAAGCCTTGAGTTCGGCGATACGGCCGTCGCCATTTTGGATTACGGCCGTCGCCATCTTGGCTGTTTGCAACCAGTGAACGGAAGTTAACATAATACCATTATTTACTAAATTAACATCATGCTGTATTGAAGAAGACTTGAAGCTAGCGAATGAGACATAAACTCATGTTTCAAAATGTTTGCAACCAGATGCGGCGCCCCCTGCCGGTCAGCAGAGACACTGCAAGCTTTAAGTTGACGAGTCTTGAGTTCTTTTTCATTTCACTTCACCAATTGTGACGATTTTCTATGGGGCCCTTACATCAAATAGTTGTAATGCAGCAAAATTGGATGAACACCAGAGGGCTGAATACTTCGGTATAGTTCATGTGTAAAGGAGAGGCGCCCACGATGGGTTTTTAACGATGTGCCTTAAAAAGAAGAGGTTTGTCTTTCCAATTCCACCTCTCACTCCATCAGTTCACATGGTTTAAGGTTGAGCCTTTTTCTTTATTTCTTTGATGGCACTCCTCTGCCCACACACTCGTTCACCCTGCTCATCCACCATTAGCGTGTCACCTGTTCCATCAGTGACTCCCGTGTCCCCTGTGGTCGGTGCAGTATTTAGTATATAAGTGGTTGTTTCAGAGCGATTTGTTCAGCGTTGTTAAAAGCAGACATTGTTCCCCAGGACTTTGATCCCCCTCTCTCTACGTCCCTCTTACACTCTCCCTCTCTTTTTCGTCATCTCGGCCTACTCTTTTTCTTTCCTATATTCATAACAGATTCTGCTTCCTGGTATTAGATGTGTTGTTATTGTTGTTCTATGAATAAGAGATTTGTAGCCTTGGGCACTTAGAGCGGCGCTCCACCTTGCTTCACTGTAAATACTGTGTGGAAGAGCAGACTGAATATATACACACACACACACAAAATAGGCCAACTGTAATATTAAGCAGTTTGCTAACATCCAATTTGAAACTCAGGCAATTTGGCGTTTTTCTGATGTTGCGCCGGCAAACTAAATTATCATTTATAAACACGTTTGTGCACCGCTTTCCCTTTAATTTTTTTTTCTTTCTCTCAAATTCAGACTTGCATGTGAAAGTGAAAGGTAATGATGCCTTGCTGCATTTTATGAATGATTGTCCCCATTTGTACTTTTAGATTTAATGTTTTCTATTTCACTGGATGATACTCAATCACCTGATTACCTCTTTTGTTGCTCGGAAGGTAAAATGGATGAAGACAGGAAGATGGCCGTTCTCCATTTTCTCACTTTATTGTGATACATGAGGAGAGTTCAACCAATTAAAAAAAGATTACACTATTCCTTGGCTTGCTCTGAAAGCGATGCGCTTTTAATGCCAAAGAGAAATACATTTCCTTTGTTATTGCTGTTTAGCAGTCGATTAAAACTTTGCCCCGCGGCTCAGTCCAGGCATCCCAAAAAAGTAAAGTATGAATTCCACGGCCAAATCATTCTAATTTTCTTTCGCTTGGCCCAATTTCAAGGAAGTATGTTTGTAGGAGTCCTTCGCCTTTTGACAGCACTTAGCTGTTAGCTGCGTTTTGAGGACTTGACTCTTTCTTTTTGTGCCGGGTTTACGGCTCTAATCTACATATCTGTCTCGCGCTATCTGGCTCTCCCTTCTATTTTCTCTGGCTGTTTATCACAACACGCCCATACAGAGGCATCCTTGAATAAACCCTCCGTATACAGATGTAGAACCTCCAAAAAAGATTTGCGCAGGAAGCAAATAAGCCTTGACTTTATCTGGCTGTGTGTGTGTGTGTGTGTGCAGTCCGGTTGAAACTGTTGTGATACATAAATACACGCATTCTCATTTTGGAGAAGCTCAATCACTCGGCTCCTTTTTAAATTATACAAAGTGTTATTTATAAGCGTGCCAGGCCTTCGTTTTCTTTTCTTCCCGTCATCCACGCTGCTTCT
Source organism: Taurulus bubalis (assembly GCF_910589615.1). NCBI lineage: Eukaryota > Metazoa > Chordata > Actinopteri > Perciformes > Cottidae > Taurulus > Taurulus bubalis. Next base: position 6,056,718 of record NC_136594.1, on the reverse strand, counting down.
CCCCCACGCTGTCGGCAGTGTTACCCGAACCGGCTTTGTTTTCGGTGTCCTGCTTCACCGTTTCTCCTCGTCTGCTTCTTGCTCTCCCACACACCCGTAGTTTATTTGGCAACAGTCGCTTGGGGCCATGTGGAATCTAATTTAGCCAGTAATCAAGAGCGTGTGTGTGTGTGTGTGTGTGTGTGTGTGTGTGTGTGTGTGTGTGTGTGTGTGTGTGTGTGTGTGTGTGTGTGTTCCTGTTTGTGTATGTCTCCTTTTATTGGCATTAAGCTAAGATAGACTCTTCTCATTTACCCAGACCTTATAGAGTCAAATTAAGAAAAGAAGGAAATCATGTCTTCCGGGAGGAGGTCATTCCCATTTTGGCTTTTGCTTCTCATTCTGTGTGTGTGTGTGTGTTCTCATTGGGCGTTATGTCCTTTTCTATTAGTCTGTTTTGATGGTTACATTTTTGGACTGTTGTAAACTATAAAAACGAAAAATTTGCTGAAACTGTCCTGTTGCCAGTGTTTTAGTTTCACTACATTAAGTGATTATGAAACATGTACTAAAACTATATTAATTGCTTATTTATATGTGTTATATGTTCACCGGGGTGTTTTCTAATCTTAAAACACAACAGCACATTAAATGGTACTTGCACGGGCAGTGAATCGGTGCTTTCTGCTGCTGTGGTCGACGCGGCTCAGAGCAGCACACTGGGAAATAAAGCAGGTAGGCAGAGCGACGCTCATAACTCCACTGTATGCTCCTGCAGCCTTGGTGGAGAGGATTCTTTTTTTTGGCAGGCTAGGTAAAGCTGACCCGTCATAGGTTGCACAGAAAATAAATATCTTTGTCGGAAATAAGCCTGCTTTTTTAAAATTCCAAATGTCTCCTACACAGCAGAGCCGCTTCATCCATGCGCTGAACAACTGTGAACATAAACCACAAAGTGGTTCAATAAATTGCTGCTTTATCTTGTGAGTGTGTAGATGTTTGCAAAGCATCTGTAAGTTGATTTCCAGCCGCCTGTTTTTAAAGTAGGTTTCAATCTGGAAACACTGGGGGGAAAAAAGATATATATATATATATATATATATATATATATATATATATATATATATATATATATATATATATATATATATATATATATGCTTGGCTGAGCTTTTAAAAGTCAGAGTTTAGATAAAAATGTATTTTCTTTTGCTGATTTTCTGTAACATTTTGTGCCATGCATACGCTTTCCTAAAATGTCTTTGTATCTTTCTGGAAAGTGAATGTAAAAGATCAAAAGATAACCTTTGTGCAATGTGCAGGATGTAAATATCCCTTACATACGTTTGCTTTTTCTACCTGCAGTTTTCTCCCATAACCAAGAAAGGCCAGACCTTAATTATATAGTAACCTAAAGTACTAAAAATGATGCTCTAAAACTGTCACTATCCACAATCTTCCAGTGGTAAACTAAGAGAATGTGGACAAGGACCATTTATTCCATCCAGAAATCTCTTCAGCAGCACTCAAGTCGACAAAATGGGGGAAAAAAATATCAGAACAAATGACAACAGACTGCTTTAATATTTCAAAATGTACGAGTCTTCTTGAGTCATTGTGACTGAAAGCATGGATTGATTTCCTGGAGGCCACTTCGCCTCTCGTCTCCTCCCCTGTTTATTCATCTGAGTCACATTCGGCACACAACTCTCCTGACGGTTTCTAATAAAAGTCTTCTCGTCCCCTTTTGATCGTGAAAGTCTGTTCGAGCTCCTCTGCCGTGTCCGCGCTCTCGCCACACGCTGCTCACAGGACGCATGGCGGCTTCTGGTGTTTTGTGTGCTGTAGCGTTTGTGCAGCACACAAACACACACGGTCTAAAGAGCTGTGAGTTATTACGAAGGAGAACTTCAAATGCTGTTTACTTGATCAATAGGGGGGGCAAAAAAAAAGTGCACATTCATCCAAACCAAGACCAGACGCTCCTGGATTGACTCTGCATAAACAAAGACTGACCTTGCGTCATCATCATTTGCATTTCCGACATATCCCGTGAGCAGCCGTTTTGATAATTTGTTGTTTGCATCATATTTGTACTCTCTCTGGTTTCAGCTTCTTCAATGTGAGGGATTTGACACTTTTCTCCTCTGTTTTGTTTAATTGTGAATGGATTGTCTTTGAGTTTCTGACAGTTAGTCGAACAAAACAACTTTTTTTTTTTTACGTCGCACAGGACTTTGAGGAACTGCAATAATTTTTTCTCACATTTTTGTCAAAATCAATCAAATAATTGTGCATTTAAATACCTAAGTCATGGCCCTTCTGTCAGGGGTGCAGCTAGAAAACTTAAATGGGAAAGTAGGAGTTTACAAACCACAGGATTTAGACCCTTTCTGAATTTCCTGTTGCGAAAGGAGCGTTGACATTATGGCACTTAAGAGGAAATAGTTCAAACAGCCCACTGGTTCAGCAGGATGTGTACTCTTGCACAATGCAATTTTAGACACAAATTGACAATATTCCCTTCAAAGAGCAGGGTAGTAATGTAAATTCTCAAAACCGGAGAGAACAAAGTCATAACGAACGACCTTTATTGACCGGCTTTAGTGCTCAAGCTAATGCTGTGTTATACTTAATTTGACTTCACAAGGATTCATTTTTGTACCCGGCTTTTTAAATAGTTGTATTTCTGTAAAATCAGAGTCAATATTGTGTGTCATGTTTACTTCTTTCATTCAGAAAATCTTCAGACATCCACAGTTTGGAAAAGAAAGAAGTATTCCACTCTTGTTAAAGACATCTAAAGAAAAGCATCACAGCTAACTCTGGTCTGTGTCTTTTATTCTCAGGGAGACTACGACCCCGTCAAAACCCAAGTTCTCCACTTCAAAATGAACCCGACCTCGGTCGCCAAACAACAGCGGCAGCAGGATGTCGACGCTCTTCGGGAGGAAGTGGCGCGTCTCCGGGAGCTCGTGCGCTCGCTGCAGGACGGAGGCGCCGTGGTCCATTTGCAAGACGACTCCGGCGTGCACGCCACCAGCCTCAACCTCAGCTTGCCGCCGTCGAAGGAGGTTCTGGGTAAGATTAACGGCACATTTACAGACTCGCGTGTTCTATATGCACTCATTCGCTTGCGCTACCCTGAAATGACCATCACCACAAGTACTTCATGGCTCGGAACACGGTATATCGATGCTGATAAAGTATCTGCTGTTAACTGTTCAATACCCCCATTTTATTTGTACCGATACTTCAAGTGTTGGAGTGTGTGCAGCGGCGCTCTGCTCTCACTTTCTCCAGGCACGGTGAGCGTCCACGGCGTCCTGTAATACTTTAACAAAACAGCTTCCAGTACTGCTCGTACTTATCTCTGCAAGGATTTAACCTGTTACAAGCTGAAGGTGGAGAGATTTAAACGTGTAGCTGAGCTAAATTAAGAGTTCCTCCAAAATGAATTCACACACTATGGTGCAATGGTTTTCACGGCTTCTTTCCACTCCCTCCACTGCCTTGAAATGACATTCATGAAAAAGAAAAAGCAGAATTTTTAAGTTCCATGGTCTGTCATCTATTATTCCATTACTTCTCCTGGTGTTTTTGCCGCGGTATCGTTTCAGTATCCAGTATCCAGTTTGGGCAGGTATCGTATCAAAGTCATAATTCTGGCATCGTGACAACGCGACACAGCTGAGATTAGGGCCCGATCTCCTCCGCTCTGTGCCAGCGTAGAGAAAGGTCTGGCTGCCCATATTATCCTTCTGCCCTAGGGGGAGAAACACACTCTTGTGTGTTTTGTTATTTCTTTAAATTGTCACTGTGGTCTTGGGCGGCTCTAAGCACAGGAGGCAGCGACGGTGCCCTCGCAAACTGGTGCAGATAGCGGACGGGGAGGAGAATGCTCGCTGGAATACGGGGCCCAATGGCAGGCTTATACTCAGAAGGGCCACAGAAAAACATTTAATAAATCACGACCGACACAGACTAAATTAAACCTCTGAGCCCCTGGCATGAAAATTGTGATATTTCCTCCATAAATGTGACTCAGTTAATATTTCGCCCCTACAACAGTTTACTCTAAACAGATCCTGTAAACAACTTAAAATTCTTGCTCGAACAGGAAGCCGCGATTTGACTCCAAACAGTCGAGTGACACAAATTGCGTGAAATTTTGACTGAACCGCAGGCTGCTGAGCGGAGAGACGAGGACAGATCGGGGCTCAGGGGTTAATGTAGGACACTGTAAGTACACACTCATGAAGGGCTCAATGCGAGCTGTGATTGTGTCCTTCTACGTTATTCAGTTCACAATAGAAACCGCTCCGTTCAGTGAGAGTTGTACTTGAACAGTTCATGATGTTCGAACGCTTATTTGATTACTTTCCAAGGTGGTTGAGGTAAAAGCGGGTAAGAGGACATCGTAACATGTCACTGTTGAGTTAAATGAAGCGTTTCTACACATCGACAAATATTCAGGTCCATTTCCCTTTCAGACGAGTGAAAAATACTCAAGGATGGAACCAGTTTACCGACGCCCTCTACTGGCTGCGATCAAAGCCATAAGGGAGCCGCTTCATTGCTATTCAAGGCCACTCAAATAGACACACTTTAGTCCTATGAGGTGTGAGTATATGACAGACGGTTAGATCGGGGAAGTGCAGTTATGACGGGGTTAAATATTTAATTGGAGTTCAGGGCGGTTCATCGCCGGATGTCTGTTGGCTAATTTTTCTTCTGAGGACCACAGTGCTCTGCTCTCCCTCCCTCTCGCTCATATATTCTCTCTTCTTCTGTCGCTCCCTCTCCAGAACTCTAACTCATCTCATCTCTCTTTACAACTTCCAACCTTATTTTTCCTTTTCTTTTCCACTTCCTTTCACTCTCGTCTTTTCTCCGTCATTTCCCCTCCCCCGACTTTTAATTTTGCCTGTGTGCTCCAGACCCATTCTTCTCCCGAAAATGATAATGGAGTTTCTCACCGCTGTGCTCAATTTAACTTCTAGCAGATAATACAGACTTAATGTGTGATATCTGTTCTTATCGTCACACCGGGGTCAACGCAAATGGATGTCTGAAAAGGTATCAAAGATAAAGACATGACATTCATTCAGTTTGAGATTGGCACAGATTTCTTATTCTATGAATTGTATTACTTCCTATACTCCATGTGATGAAACATTAGTTATAAACAACCCTGTAGAATCTCACCAAGAAAGTCACTTGTGCAATTAAGAAATTACAGATCTTAAATGGACCTTTTGAAAGTTATTATCTCTTCTCTTTCTGTCGCCGGCTACAGAAAGGGACACGCAAACCTCAAGTTAGCGCAACTCTTCGGAAATTCACGCTATTGACGTAATTACAACGGATTCTGAACGCGACATTACAGTAATGGTACTGTAAAAGTGGAGAGCTTGCCTGTGGGGGAGGAAGTGAGCAGAGCAGCAGGGGAGAGTTGCCTTTGAGAGGCACTTGCAAATAATATGTTGGGGTTGTAAATAATATTATTAGTACTGTTGCTGAGTGTTCTGCCGCTGGCTTGCCCACCTAAACCCCCCACTGAAGGCCACTTTCATGTCCCCACAAACAAGAAGGACACTGGGAAAAGAACAGACAGAAGGCAGCCTGGGGAGGAAGCAGTGCACTAGCTGCCATAAAAGAAAGCACTGCCTGGATGTGTGAGGAGTGCAAGGCTGGGCTCTGTCTTCAGCTGAGCAGGAACTGCTTCAGGGAGCTAAACGCATCTCTAAAACACCTGGACATGGACACGTATAACCGCCTGTAACATGGACACGTGTAACAGCCTGTAACATGGACACGTAACAGCCTGTAACATGGACACGTGTAACAGCCTGTAACATGGACACGTGTAACAGCCTGTAACATGGACACGTAACAGCCTGTAACATGGACACGTATAACAGCCTGTAACATGGACACGTGTAACAGCCTGTAACATGGACACGTAACAGCCTGTAACATGGACACGTATAACCGCCTGTAACATGGACACGTGTAACAGCCTGTAACATGGACACGTATAACAGCCTGTAACATGGACACGTATAACAGCCTGTAACATGGACACGTGTAACAGCCTGTAACATGGACACGTATAACAGCCTGTAACATGGACACGTGTAACAGCCTGTAACATGGACACGTATAACAGCCTGTAACATGGACACGTATAACAGCCTGTAACATGGACACGTATAACCGCCTGTAACATGGACACGTATAACCGCCTGTAACATGGACACGTATAACAGCCTGTAACATGGACACGTATAACAGCCTGTAACATGGACACGTATAACAGCCTGTAACATGGACACGTATAACAGCCTGTAACATGGACACGTATAACAGCCTGTAGCATGGACACGTATAACAGCCTGTAGCATGGACACGTAACAGCCTGTAACATGGACACGTATAACAGCCTGTAACATGGACACGTATAACAGCCTGTAACATGGACACGTATAACAGCCTGTAACATGGACACGTATAACAGCCTGTAACATGGACACGTATAACAGCCTGTAGCATGGACACGTATAACAGCCTGTAGCATGGACACGTAACAGCCTGTAACATGGACACGTATAACAGCCTGTAACATGGACACGTATAACAGCCTGTAACATGGACACGTATAACCGCCTGTAACATGGACACGTATAACCGCCTGTAACATGGACACGTATAACAGCCTGTAACATGGACACGTATAACAGCCTGTAACATGGACACGTATAACAGCCTGTAACATGGACACGTATAACAGCCTGTAACATGGACACGTATAACAGCCTGTAGCATGGACACGTATAACAGCCTGTAGCATGGACACGTAACAGCCTGTAACATGGACACGTATAACAGCCTGTAACATGGACACGTATAACAGCCTGTAACATGGACACGTATAACAGCCTGTAACATGGACACGTATAACAGCCTGTAACATGGACACGTATAACAGCCTGTAGCATGGACACGTATAACAGCCTGTAGCATGGACACGTAACAGCCTGTAACATGGACACGTATAACAGCCTGTAACATGGACACGTATAACAGCCTGTAACATGGACACGTATAACAGCCTGTAACATGGACACGTATAACAGCCTGTAACATGGACACGTGTAACAGCCTGTAACATGGACACGTATAACAGCCTGTAACATGGACACGTATAACAGCCTGTAACATGGACACGTGTAACAGCCTGTAACATGGACACGTATAACAGCCTGTAACATGGACACGTATAACAGCCTGTAACATGGACACGTGTAACAGCCTGTAACATGGACACGTGTAACAGCCTGTAACATGGACACTGGAAGCTCTAGGCAAACACTGTTTGAGAAGATGTCAAGTAGGTTCAATTTCATTTCTGTAATCTCAAAAGTTTTCTTCATTTTCATTTACAATTGTTTATGAAGAGAAACCTAATGAAAAATCGTATGTTTTTCCACACTGTTTTAAGCCTTTATAACATATAATAATGACACATACTTGCCAGCTTTTGAAAGTTTCATTTCTCCTAAAAAGAAATGGAGCAAAAATAGTTTAGCCAAAAGGATATTTTCTAACACATTTGTTGATTTAAAAAAAGACAAAAAGGACCAGGCGGACGGTCGTAATTAGAGATGTAAAAGGGGTAATACAATACAAATGTTTTTATCAGTTGGATCTTATTTGATGTAACTAGAAATTAGTAATTGATTTGATATTTTCCGTGTATTCTCCATAAAATGTATCTCTTACATTTTTGTAAATTGCTGTGGTGTGAAAAAAAATGAATGCAAAGTAAAGTGCCGTCAGTGACCTTAGAGCTAAATATGCACTACCATTCCATTTTTAATGAGATTTTAAACAATTATAATTTAAAAAAAACATGTAAAATGAAGCAGAGGATTAAAGCAACATGATTTATTCTTCAATTTGGCCCATTTTTGCACTTGAATACCCTCTTTTTTTAAATTGAATTAAACCAGTGAATGAAGGAAGCTGTTGTTGTTAAGTAGTATTCGTAGCTTTACGCATGACTGCGTTTTGTGAATGAAGGTTTCTTTTTCTTTTTTCCTTTTTTTTTTGCTGCATCCTGAGGGTTACTTTGCAGTGAAAGTGAAAATATGATTGAACATGTTGCTTTTGAGCGCACACGTCTCCCGTCTTCTGCTGGAGGGCTTTTACATAGATTTTGCTTCAGTAACACATTTTGATAGTGGTCTGTTCTGTAGACTGGAACTTAAGTGGTTCCCAACGTTTTGCCTTTAGGAACTTCTTTCCCATCAGTGAGTAAACTGACGGCCGCTGACCAAGTCATATATTTAATGTGCATTTCATATTTAATTCAATGCATAACATTAACGGTACAGAACAACTGATAAACTGCATAATTAACCCAAATGGTGAACCCAATCACTGCAGGGAGTTAAAAAAAAAACGTGCGATTGGCTGCATTTTGAGCAGATTATTTCTTGTGAATATTGTATCTCAGATAAGTTTACGTACAATTATCTGTCTTTATGTTTTTTCAGGCTGTTGAGCGTTTAGAGAGAGAAAGATCTGTGACTGTAGCTTGTGTTCAGGTCTTCACTTTGCCTTTATCCTGTTTGTATCTGAAATAATAATCAATATTATAAAATTCCTTTACAGAATGAACTGCTGAGATGAAATAAAAATCTAATCTAAAATTAAGAGTGGGTTCCAGGTTAGGGACCCTTGCATTGTCCAGGCCATAACTCCCACTACCTTTACCGCTATAACTCCTCTCTGCTTCAAGCTCAGGGATTTTTATTTGATCAAATGAGACCACGCTTTCCCTATTCATTCAAGTTTTCATGAATTATTTTACTGTGGAGTCGTCTCCCTTTTGAACTTGACTAGTCGTCAGAAGTCACAGAGGGTTAGGGTTAGAGATACAAATGCAGACTTTGAACGTAGTTCAGGCTGGAAAATGAGTTGCCAAAAAAATAAAAAAATATATATAATTAGGAGCCTCCCGCCGAATCGCTTGACAGGTTTTTAGGAGACAGCCCCCGACCCGTAGAGACCAATTAAGGGCAAAAGTCAGAAATCACTTTTTCTCAGAACTTGGCAACTTCTCACCCCGAAAGCTTAGAATTGGGACATGTATGTGTGTGTTCAATAACGTGTTCATTTCCCAGTGTTCGTGTCCATTCGTCTGCATGTTGCAGTCAATTTAAACAGCGTCTACTTCCTGCCGTCACTTGATAATTTGCAGCCATATTCGGGGCAGTTTGATAGCTGTCCCACCGTGACAGTTTTGTCAAGATGCTGAAGTCTTGAAACAGTATTCATCGGCGCTGACTGACACTCGAGAGGAGCCCAGTCGCCCGGGAGACAGCCGGGCACACGGACCGACACGTAGCCTCTTTTAAGTTTATATTTTGTGGCCATTTTACGTGTTTGATGATGACTAATTAAAATGTAATAAGCTGAGATGTAGGAGAAGAAGAACGATGAGTAGAAATGCGTATCGGTTCGAGGCCGGAGGAGAAGAAGCCTGGGCTCCGGCAGGAATATGAGACGCATGTGTTTGTCATGGCACAAGAGAATTAGTGGCTCTTTTTTTTTTTAAATAAATAAGTCTTTTATCTGCCTGTTTTTCCACCCTTTTTTCTCCTGGTGCTCCCGCCTGTTTTTATTCCACGCTCTTGCTTTAAAACTTTTACTTTTGTACCACTTTGGCAGGAAATGAGCAAAAAGCCAACACACATCAGCATTTTGCGTGTTTTGTAAAGAGCAGAAACAAGATTGAGGAAATTGCTCACCGCCATTTATTTCGAGCACTTTGTCTACTTTTCATCGTGTGTGTGATCTTTGAAAAGAGGAGAGCAATGCGTGACATGACAGCCTCCAAACTGAGATACGTTTTCTGGCTGGAATAATAGAAAATGGCAATCAAATGATAACTGTTGATGAGTCTGCCAGTAGCTTTGGAGACTGTAATGTGTGGATAAAAGTTGGTCCCAGCTGTCTGACGCCGTGGTCAGTGGACAAAGCGTTTGCCTATTTGTGGCTGATTCTCCTCTCTAATGTTACATTACATACACAATCCCACTCCTGTGTGTCACTTTTAATAACATTTTGAATACTTCCCTCCATCACGAGTTATTTCTCTTCCGTCTCAAATCAAGTTTTCCAACTCAAGTCGTTATCGCAAGTAGATTTTTTTTTGACAAATTGCAGTCCAGCCCGTCGTCCTGCTTCTCCTCTCTCCACGGATCTCTCTGCTCCCGGGTTCGGAGACGCAGATGACTGCTTTAGTTGCCGCTGCACTCCGCGTGTTATCGTGTTGAGTTGGACCCGAAGTGAGCAGATGGAGCGCCTCGGGGAGTGTGTATTTGATATGGAGCCGTCCATCTATGCTGCATTAGCAAGGAGAGTCGAGCGTGTACCTCCGTGGAGAAGAAGTGTTGCAGAATCTGAGAGGGGGGGATGTTAATCATGTACATAAGGAGTGATGTTATAACAAAATACACTGTGAGAACGTCTGACTGTATTCTCCCAAACGTTTGTGTGTGTCTCAGATTTACGAAAGCAGATGGAGAGCTCAGAGCTCAGGAACCAGCGGCTGAAGGAGGTGTTTCAGAGGAAAATCCAGGAGTTCCGCACGGTCTGCTACGTCCTGACCGGCTACCAGCTGGATATCACCACCGAGAACCAGTACAGGCTCACCTCGGTCTATGCCGAGCACATGGACGACTCCTTGCTCTTCAAAAAGGTACGCGTACTTCACGCTTATAGGGCTGGGCCATGTTCACACACACACGCATCCCTTTTTTGTTTTTTGACGACATAAACGTTGGTGAAGGCCACTTTGGAAAACGGATTTAAAGGCCTAAAACACATCCTGATTTCATGAGAGCGTTCTATCAACCGTATCCAAGTACCTCATGTCTCATTCACATGTAAGAACTCGTTAGGATGAACGTCTACAGCAAACTATGGTTCGCAGCACTTTATATTAGTAGGCGTAGTATTCGGTGTCACTCTAGTATGCAAGTATTGGGAGTATCTGCCTGGCCTTGTGGATGCACTGGCAAGCGGGTAGGTCGGTAGGTAAGCCATCCAATAATGTCACGCGGGCAGATGCATTTCTTTTATTGATGTATTGCTGACTGTAAGTAAAGAGAGTTTCAACAAATATGAAGGACTGTAGTAAGGGATAAAAGGGATGCATGTATGTGTCCCGGAAACTGGATTTAGTTTATGGAAGTAATATGATACCGTTTCATATAATGGCATCAAAGCATCTCCAGCTTTGCGTACATCTATATACCTCCACGCATGCTGAGATCAGATATGGTTGCATGTGGCTACGAGCCTACCGGCGGCGCGTACTTCTGAAAGCGAACGATCATTAACACAGAAGTGTGAACTTTAAAGGGAAACGCTGTCGAAACTCCTCCAGGCTGTAGCATCTGTGCGAGTGCAGATATCTGTCTCGGTGGGATCTTTTCAGGAACGCTTCAGGAAGTGCAAATTTGACCTTGCAAGGTGTTTGTTTAGTTCTCCCGTTTTCAGTTTTTTTTTTTCTCCCCCTACCTTTACTGAATCCCCCACATCCACATTCATGCATCATTACGCCACGTTGTAGCTTTGTACCCGACTCAGCCATGCAGGCAGAGGAACAGTACGTCGACAGGGACTCGCGTACGTGTGTGTGTGTGTGTGTGTGTGTGTGTGTGTGTGTGTGTGCACACACACCTCATGAGTGGAGGAATTATGGTGTGTGTGTGAGAGCGCGAGAGAGTGATGACTGGGCAATGTCACAGGGTTGGGCTGCATTAATCGATCACCACTCTCCGTACACTCATCAAGTTGTTGAACACATACATTTTTTGGGGGGAATTAGCTCCACAGTGAACACATCCTACTGTGCTCCCTTTGCACTCCCCTTCTTTGTCTCCTCCTCTCCATCCTGTCCCGCAACACTTTTTTCTTCTTCTTCCCCCGTCTTTATCTCCCTCTTGTTGTTTATCTCGGCGTCTCTCTGTTGCTCTCTGATCTGAGCGTGTAGCAGAAGCTAATCACCGTGTTGTTGCCGTGTTGCGATATGATAGGAGGCCTCTGGCGGAGCATCCACACCGGCGGCGCTATTATCTCGGCAGGGCGATTATCGCGGTAAAGTGCTGGGCGACTGCGATTGCGACTGCCTTGCTCAAGGAGTCGCTTGAACGCGACTGACGTAGAGAATAACAGAAGAAACGGAGGGGCATTTCAACTAGCCGTGTGTGTGTGTGTGTGTGTGTGTATGTGCAGAATTTTTTTTCTTCTCTCTTCTCGCCGGTGTGTCCAATCTGTTCCGTCGAACCCACCTGCGACCCTGCCAGAAGAGATAACTCACTGTCAATATTTATTAACCTCAGACTGCGTCCATAGAACACACACACACACACACACACACACAGACACGCACAGTCGTAATACCCTCATAGTGCACACTGTCACACTTAAATGCACACACACTACTCCAATCTCGACCCCTCTCCGTCACACCCCACTTCACACCCCGCCCCACCCCCCTCTCTCTCTCACTCTCTCTCTCTGCACATGCATACAGATGTGCAAAGCCACACACACACACACGAAACCGATGCTTACACTTCCTGTATTAGTATTCAGGGTGTTCTCTACTGTGTATGACACACTTGTCTGCTGGCCTATGGGAGCAGAGAGGCCTGTCCTACTAATGGCATACAACACTCACACACATTTACAGGAACACACACACGCACAAGAATAACAACACACATAATGTGCTCTTTACACATGTGTGAGTGTGTTCTGGGTTATGAGAATATAGATGGACTAATTGTGGTATGAGAAACGTGTGAGTGGAGAGCAAATGGGGGATTTTGGACAGGAAGCAAGTCTTTACAAATAGGATTCTAATGTTATTCACCTCAGCAACAGGGTTGCCAGATAATCCTGCTAATATCCCCCTCTAGCAGAGGCACCCAAATCCCCCCCTCCTATGGTGTAATCTGTTTAACCCGCAACTGTCACATTCCCCCTCTCCCTCGTTTCTCATGCGTTCACTTATTGTGTCGCACTCTTAATTCAAATGATTTCTTCACCCTTTCTTCACGTTCAGCCCTTAAACGTCGCCATCATTCGGTAATTGAAATGTTTCAAGTTAAATGAGATGCTTTTCTGTGTCTTTCACTCACTCAGTCCTGTGTGAGTTTAAACGGCAGAGACGACGGCGGTAATTATGACTGCGAGGAATGTTTTGTTTGTTCGCTCTTTGTCATTCTTTGTCTCTCAGAGGTTGTAATTCAACCCCCAAAGAGCCACATAGACCATTTATTTTGTCATTTTTAAAGGACAAGGGATCTTTAGTTGGAGATAGCAATGGGAGATTCGCTGCGGGGACTAACGTCGTCACACATAAATACAATTGAGCTAGTGAGATCCAGTGGAGTCTCAGCTTTACAGTTATATATATATATATATATATATATATATATAATCTATGCAATTCCCCAAAAGTTTAGTTTTGACATATACTGCATTTTTTTTTGCCTCAGACTGCGTGGGATTAGCATAAAGTGTCTGTCGACTCATCGACCCAAAGCACCTTTCAGATTAGTGCGAACATACTGCAGCAGGCTGCCATGCAAAGTGATCGCTTGTTAATATATTGCATTTAAACACAACGACATGGTAAACAACGCACAGACTGTTCGTCATGTTCAAAGTTCCTTTCCTCATTTCATCAGTGCATTAACTTTCCTGGTTAATCAAGATGTGCAACCCCACAGTATTTACCATAACATGTCTTGAATCTCACTGACGTTTGTAGACTTCAAAGGCAAAAGGAGTCGAACGACGTCGGCACCTTCGTGCTGTTTTTGATCAAATTTACAGAATAAAGTCGGAAGTCAGAATGTGTGCGTCTGACATCAAAAGTTTGTCGTTTTATAAATTGCAAAACAAGAGCAAAAGCTCCTCGGTCATAGCGAGGTTATGTGGATAAATGCTGTTTGTTAATTAACAATGGATGGATGCAATGTTATGTTAAAACGCCTGTGATGACGGAATTATTTAGACGAGGGCCAGTGTGCGGAAACTGCATGTGTGTATTAGGCTAACGTGAGCGTGTGTGTGATTTATATTTTTAGCTCAACCCTAGGTGAGAGGGCTGATTAGCATCCGTGATTAGGTATTTATGAGGTTCTGCTAATCAGCGAGACAAACATCTTCGCTGTGGGAGCCACCGAGTGTATTTACAAAAAAAAAAATCTCCAGAAGTTTGAAGCAGAGGGACGGCTTTCCTCGCGTCGTACAACATTCACATTTATCCATTTCAAGGTTCAGATAAACACAAAGTCCATAAAAGTCGGATGAAGACTTTGTTGGCGGTTTAATTTGTGCGCGCACAGTGATTAGTTAGCTTCTTTTTTTTTTTGCAATCTTTTTAATGTCCTCTTAAGTTATTGGAAAAATGTACAAAATGTTCATCCTGTAATGCTGACGAGACAAAATGAAGCCGTGCGTTTTTTTTTTAGATTGAGAGTTGAAATTGAGAAACTCCAGTTGAGCCAAAAATAAAAACAACAACAGAGGTACATTGCAGACAAACTAGTCCTCCAGGTTGTGTGTCTCTGTACGTAATCTCCAGCAGCAGACCCGCTCCCGGCGTACACACCTCTGCTATTGATTAGCTCATTAACAAACAAACAAACGCACACGCGCTCCACAGCACTGACCGAAAACTTCTCCGTGTTCCCCCATCGACCGATTGACTCTTCTGTCTTTTTCTTCTTCTTTTTTTGTGTTCCTTTCCCTTCCTCCCCTCTGCTCTGCCGCGCTCCTCCTCCACTTCCTTGACACTCTCTCCTCACCGGCTTTCCCTCCCTAATGAAAGGAGAAGATGGAATCTCAGGGCCGGCTCGTTAACGCACACTCCCAATTAACTGTCGACCTCGGAGGGATGGAGGGGAGGAGGATGAGGAGGAGGAGGATGCACGGAGGATTGGCGGAGGATTGGCGGAGGGTAGGGCGCCGCGCAGATGGAGCAGAACGTTTATTAAAAATCAGAAAAAGCAACTAAATTTGCGACTGTGTGCGAGAGTGGGGACAGTTAATAAAGTACAGTTTATGAACGCTGTCTGGTCTTAATGACCTGTCTCTGGTTTATCAGCCGCTGGGGGATGATTAACGTTTGCGTGTCAGGATGGCCGAGTCGTTTGTCCGTCGTAGCTTTTTTAGTTTTAAAAAATAACTTTTGAAGCACGGCTACAAACTGCTAGCAACGGGGGGCCAATGAGACTCGAGCCGTGGCAGCCCAGCTGGGCCAAAAAGGTCCGTCACCCGGGGGATAAGCCTGGTCGCTCTGCCTCTCTCGTTTTCAGACCAATCAGATTTAATGTCACTAGAGCGTTGGTGCTATTTGCAGCAGGTGCTGCTGCGGCGGCGGCGGCTACGCAACATGATTACAGCCGATAAAGGTGTTTTCGTCTTCGGCCACGTTTATTTTTTTTTTATGTTTTATTGAATAGAGAGTAAAGGGAAATGAGTGAGCTCATTTTAAACTGAATGGCACTTACTGCACCACAACAACGCTATTGACTGCAGCCAGTAGGGTGTATGAAAAAAAAATCGTTACAGCTGATTTAAAAAAAAAAAGGACAGTTAGAGAACCATCAATATATCATTGTAATTATCGTGTTGGACATAATCGTGCAGAATAAAGACCAGTGCAGTTATAAAAGAACGCTCTGTTAACATGCTGAGCCGGTGTTTGGGGATGAATGTTTATCTTAAATCTTTCCCTGTGAAAAGTGGATTCTTCTTTATTATTGAAATAACGGTAATCATGACTGTCATTAGTTTTTTTTTCTCGCTTTTTTCAATCTAAAATGACTAGGTTTGTGCACATGCATGATCTCCTCATGTGTGTAACACAGAGTTGAGAGCAATACAAATGAATGCGAAACTAAAAAAAAGATGGACGAGTGGGTGTTATTAAATATTTTGGGAGGGAGGGAGAAGGCTTGAAGCTCACTTTGCTCACTGACTGAAACAAAACACTCCCTGATATATCGCTGATAGCTATGAAGATAAACATGAGCAAAGCACTAATAAACAGTAAACACAAAGGCTGATGGGAATACAAGAGTGAATAAATTAGCCGCTCGTTTTTCCCGTGACTTTAGTGCTGAAACCTTCGGAGAGAAATCTCTGAGTTAGTTTCCCAGAGAAAGCAGAGAATGTTGACTCTGATTTCTCCTGACAGTTTCCTGTCCTGCTTGCCCCCAGGGTGTGTGTGTGTGTGTCTTAGCGCGCGTGTGTGTGTGTGTCGGCGTCACTGGCTCCCTCTGGTCGATCGGAACATATGTCTGCTGTCTCCATGGTAACGTGATACGCCAGAACCACACTGAAGTCCAACTGAGGTTGTGAGTGTTTTTTTCCCTCGAGTGGAGCAGCAGACTCTCCCATCGATGTTGTCTTCGCATCTCCACGTCCACCAGTCAGTCACATTTTGTTTTATCGACACTTACATGTGAATTTAGAAGAAGAAGAAAGAAATGTCATGTTTCAGAATCGACTTGCTGTGATTGGACGCTATTGACGAAAATCTTCTAAAGGGGGCACATCAAAGTTTGTTTATAGAAGATGGACTGCGTGTGTGCAAGGGGTTGTACAAAAGCCTTTAGTGGCTCCAGAGGGAGCCGCGTGAAGGCTGATGACTGAAGGCTACGCTATGCGTCAACATCGGAGGGTTCGCAAAGGCGGGAAAAAGAAGTACAATTACGAGCCGCTGCTCGCGTGACACAACCCCGAATCGCCGACTTAAATGTTGCGGTCGACTACACTGTGGGGTAATGTTTTGGCACCGGGGTTACAGTGAAGCAGAAAGCATGGTGGGATGGAAAAATAAGGCAATATTTACGCAGCTGCAACAATTCTCTTTTTTTTTTTTTTAAGCTAAATTGCTGGAGTGGCAATTGCTCTTCACTTTCTCCTCAGTAAATTAAAGATAAGAGGGAAGCGAAGGGTGCAGATCTGTATCAAGGTTGCTGCAAAGCTTCATGCTTTGAATATCGTCTGCACACACACACACACACACACACACACGAGTATTTGTGTCTGCTTGTAATTTGCCACCTAATTTTATCGCCCCAAAGAAATGTCACTTTCGAGAAGACTACTTAAGTGTCATTTGATTTATTAACTTGATCTCGGCGTGATGTACTGGAACAAATCCACGATGATGTTTATACTCATGTTTGTATTTTGAGTTTAAAAATCATACTTTTTTTCTCACACCGTCCGTCCTAATATAGCTGTAGTCCCCCTGTGTCTGAAGCTTCTCACATGATTTATAGCACTTAGACCTTATTTGTAATAAAAGACATTCAATTGTTCAGATTGTTCTCACCGAATATCTGAAAGAAAAAGACAATGCACGCTGTTCTCTTCAGAGATATTTATCAATGCAAAAGGTGTTTGGGCACAGGCCTTCTCAGGGTTATTTACCTATTATCTCTAAAAAATAAGGATGGCCAGGGCGTTCATTTCACGCAGTCAATAATAAAAAAAAAGATAGCTTTAACAAAATGTTGGTTATGTGCTGTTGTAGTGCACAAATCAATGAATAAATAGCCTAAACGGGCCTTGGCAGTACTTCATTGTGTGTGACCCAACCTGCATTCTGCAACGGTATTTATGGAGACGGAGACGGTATGACTGCACATTCAGTTAATTTAGAAAAACTCACTTGTTGCAGAGCGTCTCCAGCAACTAAACCCTGTTTAGCAGCACAGTTAGTCCTGTATGCAATGCAGCACATCATGTTTTCTTCAGAGTTCTGGCTGTAAATCCCCTCTGCATAAAAAAAAAGAAAAGAAAATATGTTTGGTATGTTGCCTGGAATATTAATGGTGAGGACTCCAGCCCAGTGGACGGGTTTATTCTGTAATAGTCCAGCCTTTTTGTTTAATTCTTCTGAGGTCAATCGCTCTACTCATAACTAGCTGACTAATAACCCGTCAATCACACATCAAAGGTGACGTTCAGGGCAGAGCCGTAATGCATATGTGGAGTTTTCTCCTCCGTGGCAAAGAAATAATTAAAAACCAAACATTTGAAAGGAAAACATATGATGAAATTGCGGTTTAAGGCTTAACGGCTAATGTGAAGGCACCCACAATCTTGATAAACCCCCGCCGGAGGTAGAACAAAGCACTGCAAATGTGTTGCATAATCTCTACATGCGAAATGGGTTCTTTAATACAATTTTTTTTTTTACTGCAAAAGAGGTTGAATTGATGGATATTGTGACTGTGTTCGAGCAAGTGGAACGTCTCATGCAGTTGTCCGATCGGACGAGGGGAAAAATAACATAGAATTGTCTGTCATGTTTCCAGGTTGGGAGGGACATATTAAGAACAAGGCTTTCAAATGAGTTATGATTTAATTCAGGGTTTATTCATAGGCTCGAGTCAAAGATGGCCGCTACTCCACCTCCTTCGGCCGGCGCTGAAGGAGTTGATTCATTTAGGCTGACATGTTCTTCATGACACAGCCAGGTTTCAGTGAGACATCATAAATCAATATGATTGTCTGATATGAAATCATTTTCTAACACAGCTTTATATGACAGAGTTCTGATATTTAAGAGTGCACATTTAATCATCCTATTTCGTTGCACGGTTACGGTGTTACGGTGGGCGGTGTTAACTTTTCATTCGATTATTTTGTTTAGCTCTGCTGGTGTTTACTTTTGATGTAATTAATTTGAGTGTCCGCGGGGCCGACGCAGTCTCCGTGGGTTTGTTTTGGGTGGTTAGCTCCTCTAATGGAAGCGCAGAGAAGTGTGTAAGACTGCACCTCCGCTTCCTGGTCTCAACTTTGTTATTAGATGAAGAATAACAAAGTAAAAGGATAACATTTTATTGCCAAATTGTGCAATTCTCTGTTGATTTTATTTATTATTAGGCCACCTTTTTCCTTTTCGGACATCAGTTTGGCTATCCGGCACTAAAACATTAGCTACCTTCCCAAAGGGCAAGCGGCTTATGAAGATATTGTCAAATAAAGTGCAAATAAAGGCTAAATGAAAACTGATTGTGACAGAGGGCAGGGGGCTCCCATACATGTGTGGAAAGAAGTGAATGAGAATGCTCGGAAAAGTTGAGGCACATTTCTTTTCAAAGTAAACAAAGGAGTTCTTTGAACATTTAGGTGCGTCTTAAGTTTCGAGTTGACAACTGTATCTAATCCCATGTTTAATGTATTTATGCGGGTGAGGATCAGGTTGATCAGTCGTTCAGTAAGGAAATAGTTCCCCGTTAGCAGTACATAGTCATTTGCTAATTACTGCCCAGACACATGAATACTGCTTTAAAGACAGTAAACACAAAGCTGATTAGAATATAAATATGGATAGAATACATTACATTATTTTTGGCAGTAGCTCTACTCTCTCTCTTTCTGTCAGCCTCTCATCTCTCATCCTCCTCCTGACTGCAGAAAAATGCCAAAATCTGCATTTAAATTGAAAGCTATTCATCTGCATATTTCTGATTATTCAATTAATTTGCCTTCTGTTTTTTTTTTTTTTTTTTTCTTTTCAGCCCTACAAATCAGCAGCCCTGACATGCAGTGGAATTGTTTGTTGTTGACGCTGGGACAGTGTTTTTATGCATCCGTTGAAAACTGAATATGTGGGTGAAGGTGGGATCTGAAAAGAGGCAAAAGGTGTAAATGAGATTCGGATTGGGCGCTTTTGATTTTTCTATTCATCTCCGCCGCCGCTTTTGAGATGAACTGGCGAGAAATCAATGCATCCGAGAAGGGAGGAGGGAACGAGACGGAGACGAGAAAGAAAAAAAAAAAGTCCCCTCATTAGCGTCGGAGAGGGAAGACGGAGGTCAACTCATCTGTGACCTGCATGTCGCAACCTCACCAGAGGCCCGTCTGTCACATCTGAGGCCTCTATTTTCAAAATGAAGTTGCAAAGATCAGTGCAAAGTAGCATGTCATGTCTGCAGGGACGGGGGACGGGGGGGAGCTGTCTTAAAAGAGCCTGGGAGAGTTCAAAAGTGAAGTGTGGGAGAGCGGTGATTAATCGTTACCCTCTCAGATTGCCACCGATAACAGAAGCGGCTCATCAAATATGGAAATGAGAATGCGGGCGGCTTCTCCGGGTTGTGTGGCTTTCTTATTTGTCTGTGGCTGATGCCAGTTGTTTTTTTTTTTTTATGCGGCGCAATCATCCAAATTAGTCTCATAAAAGTCTGTGCAGTCTGTTATACCGACGTGATTAATACGGTTTCATTTAATCAGGATTGGTACATTTACATTCATAAGAATAATGCAATTATTGGTGAATATTTAAATTGGTGAAAGAAGCAATGGTTTATTATCGTCTGTGAGAGTAAATTACAACGGTTACCGTCACTATGCGGCTTCATCTCATGTCTAAATGAAATAAATATATATATATATTGTAAGTGTTTAAAAAAATGAAAACGGCACTTTCACCAGACAAATTGGAAAGAGGGCCATGTCTCGCATGGCTGTTGTTGCCCCTGGTAACCCAGTGCTTCTTTTTTTTTTTGGCGAGCCGAGTGTGGCAGACGGGGACGAGGGCGAGAGAGGGAGAGGGAGTGGGTGGTGATTGACAAATAGATTGGTGGAAAAGAAAGTCGTCTGTGTGTAGAAGTCTGCCGGTTATTTATCTGGCATCATTCTGGTGGGTTTTTTTGCTTTCGTGTGGCACTTTTCAAACTGGATGCTACAAGGCGTATATTTATATATATGTGTGTGTGTGAAAGAAATTAGTGTAAAAACAGGTGAGTGTGACGGATACGGGTAAGAACCGCCTGCTAATCCGTTGATCTTAAGATGAGAACAGACGGCTTTACTGGCCTTCTTGTCAGAGCAGCATCCATTTTGCATGTTATTATTTTTATGCCGCTGTAAATGCATTCACTTGTCGCAGAGATCTTAAAAAAACAAGACTGGCACACTACATTACTACATTTTCTGTAAGACATCATGATTGGTGGTTGGTCTGTTTTTCTACATCTGGGCACTAAAAAGATTGAATGCTGCTCGGTACCGTGTTAATTTGGTCGATAGCTTCAAGGTAAAAGCGTCCACGTTTCTCCATGAGCCATCGCATGTTAATGGACATTGCTCAGTGCAAAAAAAACATGACGGATAAATTTCCACAAGGCTCATTTCAAGGTGAGGGAAACGCGTGGCGTCGCCTCTTATCTCGTGAGGCCTCGGCCGTGCGTTTGCACCTCGACGCCGACTCTCGTCTACTTTTGGGAGAGGAGCGCGATTGTCATTCAGGCACCGTGCAACTCCTTGGTTGGATGAGGTCACGATGAAGCCCCGCCCTGCATCTCAAGCCAGGACGTATCGATTTCCTTTAATTGGATGGGCAAATGAAAGCAGGGGGAAGAACGGAGTAGCACTCCTCGTCTCCATCGTTGAGGTCTGTCCTTCTTAGGTTCAAAATCGTACATATTTGATTCTTAGCGCCGATCCCGGGGAAACAAATACACATTTCCTTCCATCTCGGCCTGTTTTTATTTATATTAGGGAGAGACTTTGGCATTACCTTAACTCCACCGTACATTTTTTTTCCCGCTGACTGTTGTTGTCAGATATAAACAGAACCTTGTTGTTTTCATAAAGGTCAGATATGGTTGAAAACGCCCAATAAGGAAGCGTGAATATGCAGATGTGCATTGATAAGGTCAATATCTGAATAAAGCTGATTTTAAGAAAGCAACCTCTCCTGACCTTTTTATTAAATTGTTTCCGTCCAAGAGGAAAGAGACGCGTGTTGCTAAATGTGTGGCCCTTTAGTTTAAGTTATTCTTTTAACCATCAAAAAGCCTCTTTTTTTCACCTCTGAATGCACTTTTTAGCCCTCATGTGTGTTTTTGGCCTTACAGGTGGTAAAAAGCAGAAATGACACGAGATGGTTTACCATCTGAGAATACAACGTCAGTGGCAAGTACTTTGTTCATTCTGCTGTACTTGTACTTGGCTAATCTGCCTGACAGTCATTTAGGCAGCCAGGAACATATTGTTATGAACAATGTGAACCTTTTATAAGACACGCACACCAGTTTATGTGAGTAGTTCAGTAAATGAGTTATGCACGTATATTTGTGAAGCAACCTTGGTTCAGCAATTCCAGACTTCTCAACCAGTCTTTTGCCCTCATGACAAACCGTAGCACGCTATCCAGCTTCCCATCACCCTTTTAATACCTCTAGTTATTGTAGAGCGCACCTGCACAACCGACTTTATATTAATAAAGAAAGATTGTTACCAAAAACAAAGACATTATGGCACATAATAAAGACACATTAACCCGTAAAACACACAAAAAGAGGAGCTATCGTGAGGAATTCTGCATTTATGGGTTCAACTCTTTGTTGTCCGGTGGTCTTCTTCTTCTTTTACCCCGTGGATACCAAGCTGAGTGTAGGCACTGCTGTCAGAGACGGTTAGATTTAGGGAGGAGTCGTTATTTTAAACAACGTGAAACTTCCCTGGCATGAGATCACTAATGTTAAAGGCGACGTAAAATAATCTGTGTGCAGCAGGTAGAGCGGGAAAGAGCATACAAAGAACGGATGCATTATATATATGACACTATTGCACACATGCGTTACAGACATTGAGATCTCCATGGTAACTAACTGGTAGCAGTGTTTTTCTTTGATGTATGTTGTGCCATGTTCCTCGAGCCCCGGCCGTTTCTAATGACACACACACACACACACACACACACACAGGCTGCCGCTTGATGGGAGCAGCAGCCTGAGGATATGGCATAGCTTTCAGACAGAAAACACCAGGGACTTTCGGGGAAATGAAGCCACAGAGCGACGAGAGGAAGACGCGACAAAAGCCGGCGTGATTTTAGAAGCAGCCTTCTTCAGCGTCCAGGCCCGTGTGGGGAAAGATGCATTTAGAATGCATTGAAAACTCAGAAGCGTGAGGTTTTCTGTGGCCGCGGCGTAGCGGGTCTGAGACGCTTCTCTGTGGCAGATGTGTTGCGTTCTCGAGGGTTAAAGGCCGTCCGTGGTGCTCGTGTTCTTGAGATGCGTCGGGAGATGTTTTGAGAAAGTCACGGCTAAAGTCGTTACGCTATTACGGTAGATTTAGGGAGGGGAGAGATCATTTTTTTACAGTGTGAAACGTCATCTGGCATCGCAGCAGGTAAAGGAGTGGAAAGATGAATCGCACCATTATTACACACATCTCAAAGTAGCGGAGGTCAGATTGTTTAAGTGAAGCTGCGTGTCGCCTCGCCTTCTATTCACACAGCTAACCCAGAAGAAGCAACTTTTCTTCTAACTTTTTGATAATGAACCAATTAAAGACTGCAGGAGGACGCATTTAAATCTCTAAAATACCAGTGTGGTCGTGTGTCATGGCGGCCCAGTAGTCTAAGGTGCTTAGCACATAACCGCAACAAATCCAGCTGCAGTCCTTTGTTGCATGTCATCCTCTGCCCCGCCCTAATTTATTCTCTCCATCCTCTTGACTGTATACAATCATAAGGGGCCAATAAATACTGAAGAGGTTGTATTGCCTTGCTTTGTCTTTTAATATATATATATATCTTTCATTCCTGCGGTTTTCATATCTTATTTTCTGTCTTCAAATTGCTGCTACTCAACACCAAATTTCCCTTTGGGGATTAATAAAGTATACATTCATTCATTCATATATTAATAGTTTAGATCATTTCTTAGGAAAAACAATGGCAGAAATGTCTGTTTTCAGCTCCTAAAATATGGAGATTTCTTGTTTTTTTTCTCAATTTTTTTTTCCATCATACTAAATTTACTATCTTTGCAAAACAAGACATTTCCACACCTCAGCTTAGACTTTGAGGAATGTTATTTTCACACTACTTTTTGACATTTCATTAGCCGAACAATAGATCAGTTATTCTAGAAAATAATTGCCAGATAATGTCAATAATCATAAGTTATCGCCCTGCTTGGTTAATAGTATGATAAAGGGACTTACGGTGTACTTTTCTAACTCAACAAAGTGGATTTAGTGTTAAATTATTCTCTGAGAAGACTCCATGAAAGCAGAATGAACCAACTAAGCTCACATTTAATGGAAATTCTACCAGATGAAGTCTTTTTGAAGTGAAGACCAAAACTAAACTTTCACTGCCATAAAAATCAATGAACCCTAAAACTTATTTTCGCAGCTTGCGGTCGGCGTTGCCTACAAGCTGCTCTTGGTGCATATAATATGTTGTACATTTGGTTTCAAAGCAACATTGAAACAGCAAAGTCTTTGGGCCCGTTTCTCTGGAGCGGCGTTTAGCCCCGGTTTAGCATTGTGCAGTCAGCCGGCAAATGTCATTAGTTCAGTTATCCTCTGCCTCACCCCGCGGAGATTTGTCGCTGTTCACACAGAAGTGAACAGCTGAGTTCACCTCCGCCTGTTGTGTGTGAGGAAGCACACTAATTGGTTTATCAAGTAGGTTTTTCTTTCTTTCTTTCCTCCTTCTTTTTTTCCTGCATCAACACTACTTTCCAATGTCCTATAGCTAAAGTCTTTTCAATTTTCCAATAATAATGCTGAGCTCAAGTGGGATTCATTTTTAATAGACATATTTTTTTAAGTTATTCAGCTCCAAATCACACTGAACTTTTACTGTGTCTATGTGGTTTGATATAATGCCGTATTACATTCATTTTTTTGGTCCTCTGGACTTAAGTGTCTTCTTTAATTTCTTTTCCGAGTATTTCCCACCGCCGTCTATTTTACGAGCCTCCTCGTGATACTCGTCAAACGGACATCTTCGTCTCTCCTCACACATGACACGGGACGTCCCTCAGACGTCTCAATATCTTCCCCGCATGTCGTGGGACTCGGCTCCTCGCTGCCTTCCTCCAGCCCTGCGATGCTTTAATTACTTTATCCCTCCTTCTCTCTCTCATCCCTTTCTCCTTCACACCATCGCCCCGAGCTGCTCCTCATTCCTTTTAATTAATCCACACAGATTTAGACACCTTCACCCTGCTGTGAATGAGACACACACACACACACACACACACACACATGCACTTGACAATCCCCTCTAGACAATAACAACTTTAAGTGTTCTTGCTTCACTTTGAAAGTTTTTCTCTGGAGATGGATGTAAAAAGCCAGGTCTTATTGTTTGATATTGTGTATTGTCTTTTGATAACTGTGTGTGTGTGTGTGCTCAGGGCTCCAATGGAAGCATGCAGCTCATGGAGACCGAGTTCTCCAAAACTCTGGGCGAGATGGTGGCCCTTCACCTGCATCACCAGAAGAGCATGCCGGCGTTCCTCTCCGCTGTGACCCTCGACCTCTTCAGCCGACAAACCACCATCTGAAGTAACTTGACTCAGACACAGGGCGTAGATAGATTTAAAGATGGGATTAGTTTTGTAATTTCCTGTTTTCCCGCTCTCTTTCTTGCCTTTTTTTCCCCCCTCATACAATATTCAGAGTGTTTCAACAGCTCTGACGTATGGTGAGTGCAGTCAGTGTTGTGGAGGATGAGGACCTTCTTTGATGGAATACTTCCATCTCGTATTCAAAAAGGCTTTAGAAAGCAACTCGGCATCCCTATTTGTACGCTGAATATTTCATCAACGCAACATTGAGACATATATTCTTTCTTAACATGACAGAATTGTCACGGAAATGTCACACGAGCCTCTGATGTTTGTGTTTTGGATCATGCAGCTTGAAGAACACTCCCCCACCAAGATAAACACACAGTGTGGGTAAACGTTCATGTGGTTCATGTGCAGCAGGTGCATTCTGGTCTTTACCACGACGGAGTCTTTGACTCTTTTATTCTTTCTTTTGAGTCCTCTCTCTCTCTCGAGACCTTAAGAGGTTTCACACGGGTCTGTTGTGGCTCCAACCAGTCCGATCCAGTGGGAATACAAGAGCTGTGGGTGATTTTCTCCCTCATTGGGATATATGCAACTTTTGAATTGAGTTTTCTACATTGTGATTTAGTCATGCCATATTCTGTTTTTTTTTTATCATGTTGTTCATGATTATTTGCTTGAATTGAAGATACAGTTTTAAACTCAAGTTTCCTGTCCTTGTCTCTGTCCTTTCCTCACAGTTAGAAGAGACTATTTGTGTTTTTGTTCAGGACTCTTTTGGCCTCTTCTAACGAAGGTGAAGATGCAAATAAGGAGACAAAATAAGAAAACCTTTCCTTTCATCACATTGTACACTTAATAATTCAGTAATGGATCTGCAATAACCTCATCAAATTAAAAATGTTAAGACTCCAACCTGAACAGGGGGGGAGAGAGTTTGCTTTCATTTGCCCTCGTTAGGCTCAGTCTAAAAAGGAAGAAAACTGAAAGGTAAATCCCCTCCCCACCTTTTTAATAATGCAACTGTTTTACAATTGCATTACGGCATCAACAAATCTCTCTCATGCGAGCCTCGGTGAAGGCGAACGAACGGAAACGCTTCTGGATTGAAGTTCTCCTTCTTTCTCATCGCGGGGTTAACCGTTGTTTCCTCTCCTCACAATGTCTGAAATTGACTAATAATGCATTTATTCCTTTATTACTGTTGTAACCTTTTTGACACGGAACAAAGCCCATCGGATTTGAAAGAAGTGTAGATTCTTCCTGTGTTTTGCATTTCGCTAATGACCGTGGGTACGGACTCCAGATAAGACAATGGGGGAGGTTTCTAAGCAGCGACAAAGACAAAAGGCATAAATAAACACGGGGTGAAGAGGAAGCAAGGGGAGCCGTCAAATATAACTGAGAAACAAAAGGAAGGGAGCGCAGAATAAAGCCACTTATCACAGCCACGGTATAAGAAGTCCAGCTGGTGCAGCCATATGTCTCCTGAGAAAACATATTCTCCTGCACTGTACATGCCACATATTCTCCCTGTTGTTTTTCTCGCACTCATTCTTGCTCACAACACATCTTCTGCACACCCCCGCAGCTCTCGCCTAGAGGTAATATTCTACAGGGCTTTATATAAGCTGTGCAAAGCATACAGTACTGTAGCATACGACGCTCTCATGCAGGCAGGGTGTGACTTTCTGTGGCTCCATCGTTCTCATCCAATAAAACTACTCACCGCCTTGGCTGGTTTAAAGTTGAAATGCAATGTGATCAATAAAGTGTATGTGTGACTTGACTTGAAAGAATATTCGTTTTTGCAGCGACATTAACTGCAGCACCATGTCCAGAGTCTGTGGAAGATTCACTGATGATTCACACGCCTCTGTTCGGTTCCTCTAAAGACTAAAAGACCTTTGCGCACCAAATCTTTATTTTCTTAAAACAATGACACGATACAAACTTGACTTGTCTCGATCACTTTTACACTCCGTCATCAAAGTTTTTTTCAGAAACGGGCTCGATTTTCTGCGGCTTTTCCTTCCACATCCGTCAGAGACACAAAGCACTCGACAAAGAGATGATCGCGAAACGAAGAATGTAGGAACGAGTAGACGGTTGTGATTGCGCTCTAGACGGGTATGTATTCATTGTTGTATTGTATTGTGATTTTTCGCAGCAAAATAAAAATAAAACGCATGTCAAGGCCTCTTTTTTTAAAGAAAAGGGTTTACGAGGTTTTTGTGGAACTGGCTTCACTTTTCCTGCAGAGCGATTGCATCTGCGTTGGCCGTTTGTATTTCCAGGTAGAATCTGAATGCTGTTTTTTTTTCTTTTGTTTGCTTTGCAATCATTTGAAGGAAAAATGACATGATACCCATTGCCATCATTTACCCGAGCAGAAAAACTAAGCGGGATTCAAAGACTTCTACCAGCCTGAACTAGGATCCCATGGTCCCCCCCCTGGGCCTGTACCCACTGCCCCGCTCTGCCTCACATGGGGCAACGACCCACTAAGTCGTACACAGGCACTGGTCCTGTATGGTGCCAGTTGGGTGGCGGCCCCCTTTTTGGATGTAGAAGGTGGAGTAGATCAAATCAGGGTCACCTGTACGGCAACCAAACTCCCAGATGGAGGCGGGACTCTCTTTTTGAAGTTGAACCCAGTCACCCAATAGGAACGATTACACGATGGCCTCCAGCTGCAGCTGGATTTAACTCGCCGTTCATTTTTTTGCGTCGATCCTCTTGATCCTCGTCCACAGCTGTCATGTTCTTTGAGTTTTGATCTTTTTCTTTTACGGTTTTGTCCATCCAGCATTTTTTTCCCCCACACTTCATTATTCCACTACCCGTGTAACCTTAATTGTCGTCCTTCCCCTCATCGTCTCTGCTCCTCTCGCTTCTCTCCACTCTTTTATTCATTCCTTTATCTTTATTTCATCAGCCCATCATCTCTCAGTCGAAAACAATTAGTACACCCGCTGATATCTCATTAACTATAAATGAAGTGCTATACTGAGATTGAAAATGCCAAAGCTGAGCTTTATGAACTCTGCAGCGTACATCAGATTTCTCACACCAATCCTCATCAAGCGTTAAACAATCATTTTTGAAAGGCATTTTTATTTGCAGCAGAAATCATTTCGGGGCAGCACTAAATCTTTAAAAGCAATTCTCATGCATGTTTAATATATTAAAAATTATAGGAGTGACATTTCAACTTCATCTCTCGAGAAATTTTATTTATTTTTTTCCACCACAGAGAAATATTGATAAGTGAGACCTGCTGCGAAGAGACAACTTTAGTACAGAGACGAGTCTCGGCTGGAAACAGAGAGGCCTCTGGGAAAGAGAGAGAGACGGGGACCTGTCACGGCTCTCTTTCATCTCTAATCCCTCTATTCTCCCAATCCATACCTTCCTCGCTAAATTCTTCATCTGCCTTGGAATCGCACAGGAAGCTCAGCATCTTTACCTCTGAAGTGGTTCTTTCTCGCACCTTTTCCTGCAGCGCCGCTCTCTCTCCTCCTCGAGTCCCAGCAGACGGAGACGGAGCAGCTGTCATGCTTCGGTTCAGATCCCAGTTTCTGTTCCCCTAAGAGTAGAATAAGCATGATGCTGTGCGGTACTCACTGAGAAGGGTGTGAGAAACAACATGCCTGTGTACATACAGTAATGTGTGGTGGGACTTCTTCCCCATATGAGATGTTTTCACACTTTAAGAGCCTACATGTACCTGAAATGGTATTTGTGATTGTAGCGGATGCTCATCTTTTTAAAAGTATTGTTCCTATTTATTGCAACATGGGTCATATTTTCTATCTAAGTAAACATCCATCACAGTTTTCAGACAACCTACTGGTTCATGTTTGACCTGCTGCACTCATCCTCTTTCTCTTGTGAATGTGGGATTATTTACAGCACAACGTTTCCGTTTTACCGTCCAGATCAAAGCGGGTAATTTAATCTGATTCAAACTTTGACTTCTTTACGTGTCTGAACATCTGACTGCTTGGATTTCTCTCCCTCTCGGTCTTCGCCCCCAGCAAACGCTGACTCAAGTAACATCACTGAAGGCAATTTATCAGATTTCACGCAGCTCCCTCCGGAGCCACGGAAATCTTTTTTTACTTTTTCTTTAAAACATACAGCAGTTCTCCCTGAGACGCCTATAAAGAGACTGATGTGTAAAATGGGTCGAGTTCCCCTTTAACTGTAATGACCTTTTTTTTTAAATTCAGATGTAATTTACCTTATCAAATGTGCTTAAAAACGAACCACGACTTTTTTGAATCGGGGCCCTCAAATTGAAGCTGCCTCTGCTTTGAGCCCTCGTCACAGGTTACGGCCTCAGTGTGGATATGAGCTGTGAGCAGTTCAACCAAAACGTGATTTGTCCTTTTAAATTGTTCTTTTAATTAAAAGCTCAGAATATCCAATCGTCAGAAATCAGAAAATAAACTACAACTGCATGTAGTATCCTGTGTTCGCCCTTTAAATAGACGTATGACCCCACAGATGCAACATGACAGACTATACATTGTGTTTACTTAACATTTCCAAAGCAAACTCTACCTTGCAGGCATCAACAAGAGACTAAAAGTGGTAATCAATCACATTGAAGTTCTAACGTCTAAGATGTATAGTCGACCAATGAAAGCATTGGATTGTGAAGCGATCGTATGTTGATGGAAATTTAAAAAAATATATTTTTTTGTTTTGTTTCTTGCATGAACGAAGTCGCTGTGGTCGACCCTGAAAGCTCAGTTGTCCGTGTGTCCTTGAAAGCCCCAACAGGAAGAGCTCTCAACAGCGTGCTCCCTCCTCATGGCAGTAACATAACCGACAGAACCCAAAGGAAGAGAACGGTTTGTTGGGATGGATTACCAAACTCACATTTCAAGTTTCTGCAGGTTGATTTTCATGCTTTTCTCGCGTGAACTTATTCTCAGAGGCGCCTCTGGAAGGACGGGAATCAGTGCCCAGCAGCGGTGCAGACGGTTTTCACTTCCCTCCCAGTGGATGAGAGTCTAATTATTTACCTGCAAGGTTAAATCACGGAGGTGGCGGTGAGAAAGCGAAACAGACTGCTCTAGTTTTTATTGGAATTTCTTCTCAGAAAGTACATATCAAAGCAAACTGAAGAGGCTTTAATGCTTTAATAGCAAAAAAAACAATGAAAATATCTACACAAAATCACTTCAAGCAGCACTAGAGAGCTTAATATTGAGATGGTTGTTTACAGAACCGATTATCTTGGCCAACAATAATTGCAGTTCACAATATAATCTTGATAATCAGCAAATATGCTTAAAACGGCACCAAAACAAACTGGAATTACTTCACTTTACTTTTTTTTTTAAATAAGCGGTATATGCATTTCATCAATGATACATACCTTTTTTTTGGTGAACAAACAATCTTAGATCAGGTAATTATAAATGATAAGGTCCTTCTGCATATATAAATATTAAACTTTTGTCGGCCTGTTCTTTCGTTCATGAACATTAAAGTATTTTTTAAATCAGGCTCCATCTCTCACTTCACCATGAAAGCTATACATCAGCTTTCTCCAAGTCATTCGCGATGATATTCACGATTATCCCGATAATGGAAATGTACCACAATCAATTAACATGATCTTGGAAAAATGTTATATCAACCCATCCACAGTTGTTTATGATCCAATACATGAAATGTTGGGTATTTTCTTCTGTTAACAGGGGGCTATGAAGTCATGCTCATCCTCTGGCATAACAATTACCCGAGGCTAATGGTGCGATAATGCACTCTGAATTGGTGCGGGACCAGCAGAGCGCATTTGGCCGGAGCGGCACCGGGGCAGAGTTTTCCCCCCTCTGATGATGGAGCAGCTCCGCTAACACATCGCCCTCCATTCATTACAACGTTTTGGAGCCGTTGCAGCAGCGATGAGCGTCTGGCAAGTGTAATTCTCAACAGCCGCTGCCTCTAATCCTCACTCCCATCCAGTATGTACATGCGGCCGATCAGAGGGCCGGTGGAAGTGTGCGGGTCGGGCCGGTCTCCAGGCAGACTTCAATGCGGCTGCCAGAGCCGGAGAGTGACAGTTTGGCTAATTAGAGCGCTTTTAATTTGCACTGCCTTGATCCTTCGTCTTAACCTCCTTCAATCTGGGAAGCGAGTGCGCGCTGGTGTGCGTTTGTACATTTTACAGCAAGTTTTCAGTGTCACCTTGTGTGGTAATTTGGAGAGAAAAAAGTGCGAGAGTCCGTAGGCTCAAAGGAGAAATATCTGTCATTTAGCCTCCATCGCACTTCGTCCGTTCTCTGCTTAGTCATTTTGTGTAATATAATAATATATGAGTGTGATTCAGTTCATTGCTCGCACCTCGTTGCCTGCTTTTCTGCATCTGGGCCTTAATTACCCACGCGTACGCGCTTCCTCACGCTCTCTAAATGAAAGCAGATTACTTTCAGGGTCAACAAGCTGCAGCGCTACTTGTTCAGTCGGTGTCTGTGTTTTCAAACTAAACGCAATTAGCCTTGTTGAAAAAACAAGAGTTTAGACTGGCTTGGAGATCATATCTCCTCAATGCTTGGCCCTCTTAAGATATTTAATCAGGAGCCGGTTAGATCCTTCCACCCGGTCAAAGATGAGATAACCGCTGACCTAATAACTCATAAGTCATGTTGTTCGCCTCTCAGCCAGCCCCGACCTTTCCACAGTGTTCTCTCACTTACACTGTACATTATTAATGCTGCTTGGCCTATCGTGTGTGTGTGTGTGTGAGATGGAGTGAGACACAGGCTCCTCTCTTTAGCAGCTTGATTTTAATACGTAGTAATACAGCGGTGAGAACGTTTCCCGTTATGACTCTTAACATCGCGCTCCATCAAGCCGCCTCCTTTTACAGGCTGACCCACATTAGGCGCTGATGGCGAGCCCGATTCCCATTTTTTAAAAAGGTTATTTCACAAAGACAAGCCCCCAAGGCGCCGAGAGAAATCAAAACACTGGAAATGAGCAAATAACCCCGTCTCTCTGTCCTCTTTTATCTTCCTTAGCCCCTTATTCTTAATTCAGTTTCCTGCTTCTTTCTGTTTTTTTTCTCCTTCCTCCAATTTCTTTTCTGTCCTCATATCTTTTCTACCCTCCATCTCTGCCGGAAGTGTCACTGCAAATGCCATGTGGAGAATGAAAAGGGGGGAGTTATTGTTGGTGCCTGCGGAGAGGCCTCTTTTTGTGCTCATGGGCGGCTGTAGAGTGATGGAGTTTGGTAGTAGACAGGCGGCACACACATAAAAAGACAGATATTTTGGTCACCGCAGCTCCGCTGTGACGAGCCTGACAACTACTTGTGTTCCCACCTCTTGGCGGCGGCGTGGCGAGCTGGAGGCTCCCTCCCTCTCCGCTCTGCGTTAGCCTTGCTTTGATAAGACGGCGGCGAGGAAAAGGGCAGCGCCTGGACCACGGCGCTTTCAGAACGAGACTTAATGCAGGTTCTGTGCCGTAATACCAGCAGTTGTTTGGCTGCCCTTTTCAGCCGCCCCACCGGGTACGGG
This sequence comes from Taurulus bubalis, assembly GCF_910589615.1. NCBI lineage: Eukaryota > Metazoa > Chordata > Actinopteri > Perciformes > Cottidae > Taurulus > Taurulus bubalis. The sequence continues at coordinate 6,023,762 of NC_136594.1, read as the reverse complement.
AACTGAAAAATCTCCCCATCCCGCCGAGGCCCCCGGGGTGCTCTTTAATAAGCCGCACCGCATCGCGACTGCAGTATGTGCATTTCTGCAAATATCACGCGTGTTTTTTTTTTTTTTTTTAAAGTTCAACAACCAGAATCGGATCTCAAAAAAATTGCGGCGTCTCGGTGTGAACGGTGCGTCTCATTCTCTGTTATAAGTTTGCAATGACAAGTGCGGCGTGAGTGCTTTGAGAGCTCGCCGGTCCGCCTGAGCTCTGAGAGCGAGGGAGAGATCTGAGGTGCCGCTAGAGGGAGGAAAATGAGTTTTTTTGGGGGGGAGAAAGATGATGTAACCGTGGAGACATACCAAAGCTCACCTGCCCTGGGTTAAAATCACACAGGACAGATGTGAGGATAATGAAAAGAAGCCGGTTAGGACATGTTCTCGCCCTGATAGCCGCCCCCCCACCGACACTTGTTGTACCGCAGCGGTTTGAAGATAAGGAGTAATGAACCTCTTCTCTGTTGTACCGAAGTTGCAATTTTCTCTCAGTCGGCTCACGATGGAATAAGACATGAATTACACCTCTATTATGAATCTTAGGGGCTATTTCACCTGGGGAGATAAGCCCCTGCTGCGGGCGTATTGTGCTGTCGGCCTGTGCCGTTTGCTTTTGACAATGACATTCTATTAGAAATTAGAAACGTAGCGTCGTTTTTTTTTGGGGCTTCTGGATCAATTACATGCTCCTCGACTCTTTGAGAACAGACATTTGGGATTTTCCAAAATGGTTATTCGCTTAAAATGACAGTTGGATGAGAAAATCAATACCACTCTCGTTCTCCTCTGGACAGACGGGCGAGTCTGGTGGAGTTTCTAGAAGCACATGTATGTCCCTTTTCTGGAGCCCTGCTGTTTATCGTGATTAAAATGACTCTACATCAGCCCTAAATATCTGGTTTATCTCTAAGAACACAGTTAACGATGTGCTATCTATGTGCTATGTGTAGCTATGTATGTGCGATGTTTGTTGACTTTACCACCAAGTAAGAGAACCCAGAGTTAGCATAACTCTCGCGCGGCGCTGTTTGCTAGCTTGCACGTTATATCTCCATTGTTCAACCCGTACATAAGCGTAAATTAAAAAATAGCAATTTTAGGTTTTATGGATAATTGCCGAACCAACTCTGTGAAGTGACTTTAACAGACTTTCCGGTAGCTCCCTGCTAAGCTAAGCTAAGCTAATCCCATCCCGGCTGTACCGATTTGCTAAACTGAGATCAGTCTGCAAGAAAGCACATAAGCATATTATATCCCCAAAAGGTCAAAATATACCTTTTCAGCACTTTATATCAAGTTTAAAAGTTGTATAAAAGTCAGCATTTTGGAAAATGATTGCTGACAACAGCAATGTTTTTATCCTAAACATTAGTCTAAAACTGTACCGTCTCTAATGTGGGTTAACCCTGGATTCTCCTCGATGCAACTATATTGTGTATAATGTGTTGTGTTGTGTTCACAACACCGGTATCTGGAATCAGCGTGTTCCTGTGCTCATTAACTCGAACTCGTAACTACTGTGATACACTGATACCACTGTGTTGGACTCATGCAGGCACTTTGCCACTGCATCGATTCGTTTAGCTGTGAGGTCGAGAGGGAGGGTGTGAGGATGAGTGTGAAGTTATCAGTAGCGTTATGGCTGTGAACAGAGCGGTGCAGACACTTTATTTGTCTGTGAATAAATGCTACAACTCCTCAAGAACCAAGTCTTGCTTGTAACCTGCAAATTAAAGCTTTTTAATGTTGTATATATCTTCTAACTTCTTACTGATGCCATTAATCAGTCACAATTCGTATTGTACAACAGCGTCATGTGGTATATCTAATTTGTTCCAGTCTGAAAGCATGTTTTATTTTCATCAGGTATTCTTTAATTTTTGAGTCAAATTTAGCACTTTAATGGTATTATTAAGTACGTACTCATATCGGCACTCGGTATCAGCAAGTACCAAGAAAAAAAAGTGGTAACGGTGCATCCCTACTGAGTTAAATACAGATAAGCAGTTGTGTTTTTGTGAGGGTCATTTAGGATTTTTCAGTTTTTACTTTAGTTCGCCACAGCATCACACCGTATTCTAGCTATTATAACATGTGAGAGTGTAAAGCTGCGTCCTCGTCTTGCGGCGCTTCCGTCCCTCAGAGCGATGCACTTACCTTCATGCACAGTAAAGCTTCTTTATTAAAAGTCTCTGAATGGAATTGGACGGTGTAACTGCAGAAAAGTGGCTGTGTGGGAAGAAAAATATCAAGTTAAGAGCCCCTTTTTTTGTAAGTAAAGGTAGTCTAGATTATAGATGATGACGGTTCAACCACGTCCAACCTTTTGTTTGGCGCAAAGAATCCTGAAATAGCAGGATGGTTACATCACCACGCATTATGTCCACACACGCTGTGTAGTTCCTTCACGCACACAAAAAACAACATTGTCTCAAATTGTTTTCAGTTATTCTAAATGCATAATGTTCTCGGCCTATTAAACACCGCATTTCAGATCGTGTACACTCCTCTTGAGATGGATCACTTGCAGCTGTCAAATAAACATCCAGCAAAGCCAGCATAATAATTCATCTCACCAAGGACACGCTCCGAATAGGCCTTTCATCCACAGAGCCAATACAACATGACTTTACTTCATTTTTCCCTTTTTTTTGGAGCAGTATTTTGACTGAGGGTGCCTCGGGTTTGTCAGTATACATTTTTATCCAAGTTTTGCTCCAGCGCATTTGGCTCATATTTACATTTACCCAGTTTTCGCTTGGACGGAGACATACAAAAATTTGCAGATATGCCAAAATATTCAATTTTTTAAATTTAATTAACAAGCCAAAAACTGTTCGCAGTCAGTCATGGATTAACCAATTTGAATTATTAATTATTGGGATGTTTTCATGTGATGTTATACAAGTACAAACTGGCTACAAGTTGTATGTAAAAGCAATAATTTTTGAACTCTGTATGACTTTGTGCATATCAGAGTTAACAGCATATCAGATAGCAGGACTGTCAAATTAGTTTCCCCACTTGCCTCTAGTTGGAGTCATTCAGATAGTTTGGGGTAAATCGGCCCATAGGAGACAATTAACAGACACATTGCCGTTGATTATTTTTTGCCATGCCAGCAGCTCTATGTAAAGCAACGTTTCCACTTATCCAGTAAAACACCTCGACATCTCCTCGGATGATCGCTACACCGTCGTGTGCAGAGACATTTGTAGAGATTCACAATGCATCCTCGTGACGTTTCACATGTTTCCTTCAGGATGAATGGTAATAACTTCTGGTGGTGCTTTAGTTTCTCTTCCAGCTCCATCTTCTGCTGGAAAAATTCCAATTTGTCCAGTACTTTAGTTCATGAATAAATACCTGCAAAGCTAGCTTTTATTGTCCCATCAGCCTCAGCTGTACACTTGCAGACGTTAGCATTTAGCTGAAAGCCGAAGTCTCACAGATCTGCTCGCATGGCCGTCGGCTCTTTGTCTTGTTGGAAATGGCTCGACGCTGTGAGCGCCTCAAACACAATGTCCTTCACCTTCATTGTGTTGGTTGGAGGCAGACATGGGAGACAGATCGAAACCTGGGGCAGTGAAACCAAAACTGTCTGTGTTGCAAGATGCCACTTGAGGTTAAGTTAGGAAATGTTTTTTTTTAACTCTGTAGGGCTGTTGCTCAGTTTGTCAGTTTGCACCCGACTGGCTGAGCCGTGGTTCACAACGGGTCCAACTAGACCGGAACCTGCAGGATTTTTTACGGCTATACCCGACCTGATTGTTTTGGTCCAAAACCAGGAAACCTCAACTTAATTCACTGAGTATTTTTCTCCTCATTTCATGTGTGTTGCTATGCTGTTAGTGCTAATATTGTGCACGGCCTTCAGACTCTTTCTACGGGACGCACAGGGTTCAGATTAAACCACAGCTCTGAAGAAGCAGCAATGGGGTCTAAGTGATCCTGTGACTTTAACACAGACTACATTACATTTAGCTGACGCTTTTATCCAAAGCGACTTACATTTTTGATCTATACACAGCAACGGGGAGCAATTAGAGGTCAAGTGTCTTGCTCAAGGATGCAATGACAAGGACTAGCGGAGTCGGGGCTCGAGCCACCGATCCTCTGATTGAAAGACGGGCATGCTAACCACTGAGCCACATGTTTTACACCTTAAGCTACGCTGCTAAAAGAGCCGCAGCATGACTCTAATTGTTCGGCAGTTTTTTTCATTCTCCGAAACAGTGTCCCTATTATTTGGGATGTAATCCAGAATAATAGGGACACTGACTATATTTAACTTTATTGACAACTTTTGACGTGTGTGGTCTGTGAATTGTTCACAGCAACGGGGACAGTGATATAGAAAGAGATTGTTCTGTTTTTTTAACGTAACTTTTCAACACTCAACCACAATTTATTTCCCCTGGACTGTGATACGGTGGAGGCAGACATTTCAGAGACTGATATCTCAAAACCTTAACAAACTGTACCCAAAACCTGTCCATTGCTTGATACCTGCTTATGAGTTTGGCAAACCGACACTTTGAGGATCCGCTATAGCAAATGCAACCAATCGGACATAGTTGAAATGTGAAAGTCCTAAGTGTGTTTGGAACTTCTGCCATATGTATGGTTTCTCCAGGAAAGGAGACGGTGAAAGAAAAGCTATTTTATTGTGCTCATTTAAATTTTTTGACATGAAAAGAAAGAAAGCCTTGGAGAGATCCTATGGCAGAGCGTTCTCTCTCTCTCTCTCTCTCTCTCTCTCTCTCTCTCTCTCTCTCTCTCGCTCACTTTCTCACTCTCTCTCTAGCTCACTCGCTCCTGAGTCATTCACGAGAAGAATGTAACACAAGCATCCACTGAGGATTTCCTTGCATCATGCTCCGTTGTTTCTGTCTGTCAGTAGGACCTCTATTTATTTCCACTTTCTAGGCATTTTAGTTTCAAAAAACAGTTTATGTTCTTCACGCTTCAAAGAATAGCAGCGCTGGTGAGGGTCACTGGCGACTGGTCGCCTCGACCGTCGGCTTGTTGTCTGATCCCAGACGAGCTCTGCTACTCTGACACGTGAACACATTCAGGCCATTATTGTTCATAAACAGAACAGGAAGAAGAAAAAGAAAAAACAGTACTATAATACATCGCTACATTGATATTACTGTTACTCAAAGAATGCTCAAGTGAGGCTTAAGAATCAAGCAATTAGAAAAATTGCAGTCAGGAAAGTATAAGTTAAGAAACCAGGAAAGTCTTCGATTTTCAAAGCAATGCTTCAGTTAAAAAGATTAAAGAAAAATCGAATGTTTTAAGGCTGTTGTTAAGTTAAAGCCACGATCTGGGACGTGTGTAATGCAGAAACAACCACGGCTCATCGGTTTCCTTTTGGATCAGAGCTGGTTTGTTTGCTGCTGCCGCAGAGGAACCGTGTTATAGCTGCTGCAGTATGAGGAGAGAGAGGAAAAAGAAAGGAAAAAAAAAATGTCTCTTTTTTTATTTTTTTTAACCACACTAATGAATGTGCTTTTGCAGTGCTACAAACAGCTGTGGTGATTTCACTAACCCACGATCATGGCTTTAACTGGGCTTAATGACTTGAGCATTCTGAACTCATTATAGCAGAGAAACAATTTTATACAGTGTTTCCATTCACCAATAAACTTTTCATTGTTTGCCAGCATTGTTGTTTCTGTTGTTGTAGTCATTGCTTCAACGCTGGAGTCAATTCTGTCTCAATTCAAAGAGTCCTCGTAAAGCGTTTGTAATTATAAATCGGTGGTCAATACTGTGAAAACTTCAAGCATGTTGAATTCAAAATCCACTGAATTGAAATGTTCTCGACTCCTGAGAACGTGTCCTCTGAAATGAGTTGCTGTCGCACAGAATAAACAGCAGTATTCTTTATAACATTTTACTCCTCTTTTCAGCCTCCAGTATTCAGATCCTGCAGATATACATGTAGTCTCTTTTCACCACGCTAGTGATACTCATCACGTTTCACTACAACACTTCTAATATCAGGAACATTTTCCACTGAAAACCTTCGATAAGGCAAAACCCCATCGCTATTACTTAAATAGACGTCTGCGGCGGCAAATTTGGGCGTCTTGTGGCCAACATTTGATTCAATTGGTGACACAAACTGGTGTGAGGAAAGTCGTCCATGAGAATCTGCCCTGAGTGGTCAGATCTTGCTTTTTTTAAATATTCATTATTTATGTCCAGTTCTGAAACGCAGATGAGGATACGGTTGGAATACAGCTTGTACATCAGAAAACAGAGATTCCAGCTGCGAAACGGTATTAATTTCTCAAAGAATACATTCATCTGTGTGTGTGTGGTTGTGTGGGTACACTTGTATGCGTGTGCTAGAGTTGTTTCTGTAAGGATGATGGTGGGTAATTAGCTGGGGCCGGGTCAGGGGCTATAGAGGTCAATTTACTACCACAGTACTTTGGTCTTAGACATGATTGGAGGGGAGAAGGGGAGCAGTGAGCCAATGGGGGGGGGAGGAGGGGGGTGTCGTTTTGTGCAAATTGTCGTTCGTTCTAGCAAACTGATGTGTGTCTGTGAAGGAGAAGAGGTCTGTAAATAGTATTTAAAATCCTTTCAAATACTTCTTTGTGATTTGTCATGTTGGCACAATGGCACCACAGTGGAACCAGAGGAATCCCCCCCAAAAAAAATAAACAAGTAAAAACCTGGGAGATATGGGAGGAGGGGAAACAAACATAAATGAGTTGTTGATAAAACACAGTGGAGCTACAGTGTATCGGGAAGCTGAGAGTTTTAGCTCTTTTCCTACGAGTCGTTTTTTGATTTTGAACAGTGCAGATATGTTTCCCCTGTGGGAATTCAAAAGACATTCATTTGAAGATTTAGAATTTTTTTTGTGTTCGATTTCAAAATCAAAAACGTACCGTTTGTAAGTGAGCAGGTAGGTAACTAGCTTGGGATTCTGGTTTCTGAAAAGTCTGAAAGATTTCAAAAAACCATGTTGTACAAACAAAACAGTCACCTCTGTTGCAAATATAGAACTTCTCTCTCATCTGTACAGCGGTCCCTCTTTAGGAGGATGAGGAGCGGGGGGGGGGGGGTTCACCAAAGAGCGCGTTCCTCTTGGTGGAAAAGAAGAACTCAAACGTCTCGTCCGTTATCCTGTTTGTCTCTGTTGGCGTTCACTTCTCAGCTGAGAGGCTTTCGAAACAGTCAAAACACAGTCACACGACAGAGCCATGCCATATTAAAATAATAGAATATTAATGATGTGGAGCATTAGGAATAAGAAGACCAGTAATGTAATAAGAATAATTAATAGTAATAACATATCATTCTAGGTTTTTAAATTCTCTCTATAAAAACAGTGGCGAGGAGGAGTTGGTACACAGTGGGGCTCTACTATCCCCCCACTTGGTGGATTTGGCACATTAAACTCACTTCCTGGTGAGAGCTACCTACTCGTTCTCAGCACAGTTGAATATGACTGTTGCCTGGCGACCCATCCAGAATTTGTCATATTTGGACGTTTTAAATCTCCCAAATCACAGTAAATCTTTGAAAATGTCTTTTTTTTTTTTTTTTCTTGAAGCAGCATCGCAGGGCGCGACGCAAAAACAACCTTCTTGGGAAAGCAGAATCGTAATCAATCCACCGCGGTGATAATAATTGGAGAGGTTAATCTGCCGTGGTCGTGGTTTGATGAATGTCAGTCTCCAGGCAGATTAAAAGCGTAGCCAGGCTGTTCGGGATGGGTTGCCTGGCAACATTTAAGGTTTTCTTTTTTCTTCATTCAAAACTTAGTACAAATAGCTACATAAGTCGGAGCTATAATGTTTATTACATTACAAAAAGTAACTCAGTCTCTCTATAAGCTATGGTTTTTGTTCAATATAATATATTTGTTTGGTCCTCCTTCATGTTCTCAGAAGCAAAGGCTTGTGTAAAGTGTGTGTGTGTATCTATTTATATATATAGATGTGTGTGTGCAGTTTGATTCTGTAGATCCTGTAAGTTGTGTGTGTTTGCGTGTATTTACAGGTTGTTTTTTGTATCAGTCTGTGTCGTTATTTTCCATCTTCAAAGTGTTTGGGGTCTCCGGTGGTGGGATCAGGTCTTCTGCTGGGCGGACACGCCCTTCCAGTAGTCCAGTATGTCGTGAAGATCCTCGTCCTTGGCAAACTGAACCTTTCGCCGCAGGGCGTGTCCGGCCGCCACGTATCCTTCGTCCTCCATGGACGCCTGCCGGTGCCTCTTGCGGTGCAGTTTGAACCGCTCCCACAGGCCCAGGGTCGGGGTGCAGAGGAGCCCTTCGTCCTCCTCGTCCTCGTCCGGGCTGGAGCAGTAGCTGAGGTTGTGGTACTGGGGCGAGAGCGGGTAGTGCGGCGAGAGCTGGGAGTAGGCCAGCTCCCGCTGCTTGGCCTGCCTGGTGAGGGTGAGGGGGTCTAACATGGAGGGCTTACGGCCACCCGGGTGGTGGTGGAGCTCCTGCAGGATCTGGGGGTGGTGCTGCAGCTCCTGGAGGTGCTGCTGGGAGCCGGGATAGGAGTGGCGGTGCTCGTTGTACTGGCGGATTCTCTGTGCTTCAGCTCGTAAGATCGCCGCCGCAGGGTTGACCGTACGAATGGCCTCTCCTCCGCCGCCTCCCCTTTCGCCCCTTTCACCCCTTTCTCCCCTTTCTCCTCGCTCTCCTCGCTCTCCGGTTGAGGTCCTCTCGATGTAGCGGGTCTCTGACGAGTGGTAGCCTCCCTCCGAGCGGAATGAGCGAGGGCTCCGGGCCGAACCAGGAGAAGAGGAGGTGCTGGGTCTTTTGGAGGTCGGAGGTGCCTCCATGCTGTGGTGTCGCTGCAGAGAGTGATGATAGCTTCGCCCCCTCTCTTCCCTTCCTCCTCTTCCTCCCTTATAGACCGGGGAGAGGAACTCGCTTCCTCGTTCTCTCTCTCCTTGCTCAGAGAGAAGCACCAGCTGTGGCTCTGCAGTAGAAACCGCCCCTCCGCCTGCAGAAGATGGGGATTTCATCCCCTGTTGGAAGGAGGTAGACTCCGACTTGAGAGCGTCGATGCAGTTGTTGATGATCTGGTTAACTTTATCAACTTCTTTAGCGATGGTTGAGATCTCTGCCACTGAGCCCTGGGGATTCGCTTGCGGCGACATCTCTCGTTCTCGCTCCCGCTCTCGGTCTCTCTCCCTTTCGATGCCAGACCCTCTCACCTCCATGTAGTTCAGTTTGGCAGGCTTGTGCACCGGCGTCTCGATCACCTCCTGCAGCTTGTATGGATCAATCTCGCCACCCTGAGGAAGGTAGGGCATTCTGGACAGACTGTCCCCGGCACCGAGCTTCTGGGAAACGGATCCTCCGTTCCCGCCCTCGATATCCCCTTCGCCACCATACTTGAGCTCTATCAGAGTCCTTTGGATCCTGCTCATCTTCCTCTCCTTCTCCTGCATGATTCTTTTCTTCCTCAGGCAGTGGACAACAAGGCCAAGAAAGATTAGCATGCCGAACAAACAGCCCAAAATAGTCATAATGTAGTGGGTGGCTGACGACGTAGCGGGTGACTCTTCTCCGGCCCGGCGGCCGGTGGAGATGGTCAGACAGGTGTGGTTGAAGCGCAAGGCGTTTCTTATAGAAGCCACACAGTATGTGTAGTCGGTGTTGGGTTTTAAGTCATTGAGCTCAATATCTTCCCTTATATTTCTCAGATTTTGGATATCTGTGAAGAAGCTGTTGTTATAAAGCACCAGGATGTACATTTTCCTGTACGGGTGAGGAATCTGAATCGTGATCACAGCGGTCGAATGAAGCACGTGCTTTAGCATCATGATCGGCTTGGTGTCGGAGAAAATGGGGTTTAAGTTGATGACCTCATCGGGGGGAGTCCCGGAAGCACAATCGTCCAATCCGCAGGGAGAGGCCAAATCTGAGGCCAGGGTGGTGGAATCCGCCATCCCATTTGTGTAGAAGGTAGTCACGATGCTGCCGTCGTCAGTGCAAACCAGACTGAGCACGTGCAGAGCGTTGCGTTGGGAAGGCATGCGGGGGTTCTGGCTCAGGAGGTTGTAGCCGAAGAATCCTTGAGGGGAGTCGCACACCATCCTCTCGCTGGTCCGGTTGGGGAAGGCGGCGAGCCAGCGCAGGAAACCCAGCAGCTCGCAAGAGCAGTTGAAGGGGTTGGTGTAAAGTTCACAAGTGGTCAGCTTCGAGAGTCCAGAGAACAAACTGCCATCCAGCACCTGGATCCTGAAAAGGGACAAAGGGAAAATCATAGCATTTTTAGATCGAAATTTCGCCTTCATATACACACGAATAGCTGAATACAGTACCGTCAATCTGTCTACAATCAATTTCAAGAAATGATTTCACCGATTAAGCATTGCACGTCTGACTCATGATGGACAGTGGAGCAAAAATGATCTACAATTTGTATCCTACAGGACTCACAATGCATCTCGATCACCAGCAGTTCAGAGATTAGGATATATTATGCTTCTATCTACTAATGTTGGCTTCGGCAGAGATGAGCAGCTGGCGACAGAGTTCTGGTAAACTCACTGCTGTCTGACTCCACACCCCAAGATTTTATAATTTTCAAACTTAGTAGTCTTCACACTCCTCAAGTGACTCACTGGAGGCAATTGATCATACATTGGATTTATATTTTTTGGTATGTTTTCCACGTATGCAGAAGTATTCCTCAAGACCTGGAAACAGACTTTAATGATCAAAATCTGCAAGCTCTCGCTTTAAATCCACTTGTTACTCAGTCTTCAGTAAACATTTCCCAAAATACCTTCCAACAAGCCCCAAAGAGCTGTTAAACTTTCATTCTGCTGTTTTAAGTCAAAAGATCAATACCGGTTACGGTACCCATCGTATGAACAAGACAGTTATTCCCACTGATAAAGAAGTATCTCCACTTCTATTGAAAGAATGGCTTGTTGCAGCATTGCAACATGGTTTAATGAGGATACTGTCAGCGAGAGAAAAAAAACGTGTATCTATGCATCTCCTCCAATGCTTGTCTGCAAAACATCAGTGCAAATTGGTGAATTTAGAAAGCAGCCCTTGATCTTTGATTAAGGGTTGATGACACCAAGCCTGACATGTATCATTGATGTTTTGGCTGCATTTAAGAAACGTAATATATTCTCCTATCTAAAAATGTTTCAAATCGTTTTAAGTTTGCATCATACACCCACGAACAGCAAAGTGTGAACCCAGAAAGAAAGATCACATTTGAAATTGCTTGTTTTGTCAGATTAAAAGTTTATAAAGACATTATATATTATATTCACAGAAAGGAAACTCAGCAAATTATCACATCTTGATACAATCATTCGATTATTAAAAGTGCTGAGGATTCTTTCCTCAAAGTTATGTAATTGATTAATCAACTAATTCTTTCAGCGCCACAACAGCATGTTTCCTCTCTCTCTCTCATTAGACACGTAAATATGGACCCAGTCGATACCTGTTCATGGAGAGGTCTATATTCTCTATGTTGGGGCATTCCCAGAAGGTGTTGAGTGAAACGCTCTCGATGAGGTTGGCTTGCAGGTAGAGATACTGCAGCTTGCCCAGACCACGCAGCATTCCCTCTGTCAGGTTCCTCAACTTGTTAAAACCCATCTGGAGAACCTGGAGAGGCAAACACAAGTGGGATTATTCTAATCTCTGAGGAGCCGGCCAGCGCCAAGCATCACAGACTACAAGCTGGAAACATGCAGAACAAACAGACGACGGTTCAGTACAATTCATGTTTCACATGGTGATCTAAGCCTCTGTGCTGTGCTCAATTTACTAAGATCTTTTTTGTTCACATTTTACCTCCTGGCACCGCTCCAGCAGCTGGGGTAGTGCATGTATAAGTACGCCAGCTCATTATGGCTGCGTTCAGCTCAGTTTGGTGAAAACACTTTTGCCCGAATGCTTTTCTGGAAGCCATAATGAGCGAGCGCTTTCTTTCTTGTTTTTCTGTGCGTCCATCTGTGTGTATAATTTAGACTCTTTACTCAAGTAAAAGTAGCAGCAACACTCCCCTTGATACGTCCTTCATTCATAAATAGCAATAGTTATTAGCACATATTTACTTAAATATGAAGTGATGGTAACTCGATTACTTGCATAATCAAGTAGGTAATGCTACGTACTTGAAGTAAGTTAAGTTTGTTACGTCATACACAACATTAAAATAACTCAACACTGACTTTCGGGTTCACACAGGACATTAACAACGGCCTCCTGGGTGAAAGTCCTGCATGTTTTGACCTATCTTTATACAATGCCCCCTAACTTTGTCCTTTACCGCTTCCATACCTACGACCACGTGTCGGGTTACTGATCAAGCTGCTGTGTTTAATAAAGTATCTTAACATACCCAAATATCTCAAAACTGACCTAAAATCACAGTATATGGTGAATGCACTTCCCTGTATTGTGTGTATGTGCATTAACAGGTGCATCAATGAAGTACACGATGTCACTGCTCACCTGCAGGTTGAATTGTGCCGAGAACGCTCCGTCTTCCACGTAGCTGATGTCGTTCTTGGTGAGGTTCAGATAGGTGAGGTTGCCAAAGCGACTGAGTGAAGAATAATGGACCGATCGTATCTTGTTCTCATTCAGCCTCAGATCCACAATGGTGCTGTTGAGATAAGTGTGAAGGCTTTTAGATTTATTTTTGGACAACGAGGCGAAAATAATAATCGACAAGACTCTTTTCTTCCTAAGTTTCCTGACCTGTTGATGTGGGAGGGGATGGCCTCGTAAGGCGGCTGGTTCATGCTGCAGATAGCCAGCCACACGAAGCCCTTCTCGCCTTCGATGAGCCAGCAGTCGGCCGTTACCGTCGGCAACCGCATTATGGACAGCAGGGCGAGCCAACAGAGGAAGGAGCTGACGGTGGACAGGACCACCGACGAACCCCCGGCCACGTTGTGTCTCTGCCGTCCCCGTCTTGTCCTCTGGGCCATTTGGGATGTCGTCACGATATCCATTGGAGAAAGCCGAGCAGGGATGCTTGCCATCTAGCGTTTATTCATGCAGGCTAGCGCCATTTGAAAGGGAGCGAGGGAGCTAGTTCGTACAGTAAAATCTCTTTTCTTTTTATCCAATGTGTGTCTATACCGCTATAGAAGTCACAGCATGGTGAAATGTCCCCGTTTCTCCTTCGCTCGATGTGTAATTGTACATTTAAGTTGGATAAAACTTGTCAGGGATCCGTGATTTATCGAAGTGGAAATGATAAATGCAGGAATGGGACGTATCTCTTCATTGGCAGTGTGCGTGTATAGGTAAACTGTATCAGCTGTTCAATTATGGGGTCGCATTTGATTTGTTATGTACAAATTGGCAAGAGGAAGTCGTCCTGGTGCCAGATTGGCTGGTGCTCATGTCGTCTGTGGCCATCCGCATCTCTCATTGGACAAGCACCTCTTTTCTTTCTTCCTCATTGCTCGCTGCTCTGCACTTGGTGTGAGGACTCGTCCCTGGAGGGAAAAAGAAATGGAAGGGGGAAAGAGAGAGAGAGAGAGAGAAAGAGATGGGAGGAGGGTGTTAGAAAAGACTTGCTAATGAAACACAGCGGTTTATACCAACAAACACAACCCTGTTACCAGCATGAAGATAGGGGTAGTTATTTCTTCTTATATAACCGCCTGGCACACAAACACACTCAAATGTATGCATGCACACGCACATCCTATGCTCAAAAGACCTTTCTTGACAAGTCCAATTAGCGCACATTGGTGCAGATACACAATAAGCACCTGCAAATCTTAAAAATACACATTGATCGCTGATGCTGTGCGTGCACACACTTTTTTTTTCTCCTGCCACGCTATTAGCCTCGGGGCCTTGATAGACCTGGGCTAAGAATGGCCCTTACTCCGATACTGTATCTAATTAATTAATCTGCTCTAAATAAAACACTTCCCGGGGGGGAAAAAAATCCCAAAAAACAGCTGATGTCTGATGGAACGGGAGGGGAAGAGAAAAGGGCTTGCAAAGAGCTGCAGAACAGCGAGGAGGAGGATGAAGCAGTGGCTGCAAGAATGGCGAGATGGAGCGAGGTGGAGGGGAGGGATGAGGCAGTAAGAAGATAAAAAGGCAGTGATTCTGTGAGAGAAAGAGTAAGGCTGGGAAAGAGAGAGGGGTGTAGAGTGGCTCTCTGTCTGGGGGATTTGCTGGAATAGTGGCTCCCTCTTCTCTTTGAGAGGCTTTTTCTCAGCTGTAAGAGCAACAAACAGGATGTGACATTATGGAGGCGAAGGAGGAGGAGTGGGAAGGAGCAAAAGGTCCGGCCTTCCTCTCGAGCCTCTCTTGGCCCGCTGTTCCCTCCTTATTGATTACAGATGAATGCCGAGGCAGAGAGGTGCGTCACCTCTAATCTGTGAAGGCGAGCAAAGCTCCTTTTGAGAATGGGACAAAGCCTCTCTGAACTTTTTAGTGTGCTTGTGGAGAGCAAAAGTCCCGATGTCGCATCCTGTCTCGCCGCCGTTCCACTAGCTTCTGTGACTCCTTATCTCTCGATAGAGGGTCTTTTTGATATGTCTTCTTCTTATAAAAAAAAGGCGTTTATCACGTATACTCTCAGACAATTATGATTTACTGTCGGTCCTTACAAGACACTTCATTATCCGCGATGTTGACCAACGCTCTCTTCTTTTATCTTTCCAGCTTCTTAGCGGTAATCTCCGCTGTCTGAACAAGACAACGATTCTGCCGCCGCGCTGGCGGCTCTGTGCTGATGCTTTGCATGTATAATGTTCTCCATGTTCGCTATCTAATTTTGCGCGTTGTCGTGCTGCCATTTGCTAATTCATACTTAACAGAGTACAGCTGAGGTTGATGGGAATGTCTTTAGATATTTAGTTAGAAACCAAACTATTTGACAAATTATAATTTTGGCCTGATGATGGCCCGAGATTAAAGGTAGGGTAGGTTATCTGCTTCAAAGACATTTTCAATACAAATCTCATTACATCCTGGCAGCAATCAATGTTCGGACCAAAAAAGATTAGTATTGTATCTATGGCAGTCGCAGCACTTTAATAAGGCGGCCTGAACGTAATGATTGGACAGCCTACTTTCCTGCCTCTCTGTCTGTGCTCTCTTTGCTCTTCACCAGAGTCTTCCTCAAGCTGCTAGCTTGACAGCTGTGAGTATTAACGATAGCCGTGTTTCTCGCCAAACTATTTGAGCTAGCAAAACCCAGTAGGGCTGTTCTTTTTTATCTCGGTCGGAGAAGCTTTCAATTCTAGCTCTCAAGATGACCAAGCTTTTAAAAGTTAAGGCATTACCAAAGTTATCCAGTAGGAGTATGTAGTTATCAGTGTTGGGGTAGTTACTCAGAAAAAGTAACTAGTTACACGTTACCAGTTACTTCTGAAAATTGTAACTATATTTGTATATAATTGTAACTCGATTACTTTACTAGTTACTGCATTTGAAAAGTAACTTCACGACTAGTTACTTTACTTTCCATTTTTTTTTAAGCAAATGTCCAAATTAACTGCAAAGATACATGGACAAACATCATGGCCCTTTCATCACTTTATTTTCAATTTTCAATAATAATTTATTATTATTAATTAATATAATTTCCAATAATAATAATAATCGCGCGAGTCACATGACACTTCCTGCATGAACAATCTACCGTAAACGTCGGGTTACGAGCCGCTACTACTTTCGGTCAGAGTCCCCGTTAGCTCCCCGCTGTAGCCGGCTGGGGCTCCTGCTAGCGCTCCGTCACTTCCCCGCTAACTTCCGCTAGCTCCCCGAAAACCACCGAAGGTAGCGGGACCAGGCTCGACACCCAGAGGGGTCGCGGGCAGTAGCAGCAGCAGTGCTAGCTAGCAGCTTGTTGCTATTGTTCATGCAGGAAGTGTCATGTGACTCGCGCGCCACTAAAAGAGAACTTTTCGGACTGGTAAAAATGTCTTGGGTAATGCAGGAAAGCGCGTTCCTGAGGTCTAGTAAAGTAGTGTAGTTACCAATATTTTGAGTGTAATGCGTTACTTTACTTCGTTACCTATAATAGTAATATCGTTACTGTAATCCGTTACTTTGTAACTCGTTACCCCCAACACTGGTAGTTATATACCTGAAGGAACAGAGGACTAAGGTGCTAAAATAAAACTCAACATGGCGACGCTGAGCCAGTGACTTGCAACTAGTGGCGCTAACTGCGCTAACGAGGCAACGCAAACAACAAAAGCAGACGTCACAACTTAATCTTTACACAGAAAATAGTTGTTTTCTGCCATTACTGCTCTGAATTTTGAATTTAGCACCTTAAAAGATGTGAATATCAACCAACAACTAAACCTGTCTCATTTTTCGATCTCATTCTAGACACATGAGCGCTCTTCTTAGTGCGTGCTGTTTGTTGCATCACAAATATTGCGTCTCATTCAAACTCGTCCCGTGTGTTAACGTGCATGTGAACACAGAACAGTAAAAAAAAATAAGTGCTCGTGGTTTCTGCAATTAATTTGGTGGTAATGAAGATGCATTCAGAAGCCTTTTCATGATAAATGCCCCTCGTAAATCATCACACGTGGCTTTCCTCGACGCAGTAATACATTAGACACTTTTAATAATAGAAGCTATTAGCGTTGATGATTCTGGCCCTGGTATTACTTCGCATCGCATCCAAACCATATTTTTGCGACTTTGCCCTTCCCTACTGTCGAGCCCTCCTTGTTTATTCCCATCGCTCGTCACTCAAATGGCTTCAGTGAGTCAACCTGGTGACATTTAAACTGCAATCGTCTCGGCCTTGAGAATACAGGTGGCCCCTCTGTAGCAGAACCAGGAAGTCCGGACTTCATAGGCTCTCTATATAAATGTCAAAAATGCACACTGGCGTATGTGAGCGTTTGTGGGTGTTTACGCAATAGCAAAAGCTTTTCCACCCAGTCAGCGCAATCTATAATTGATGGTGAGACTTCCTCCCACGTAGCATGAGACAATCCACCCAGTTAGGCCACCAGAGAAAGGGTAGGAACTGCTGCCAGCTACTCGCACAAACAAACAAAGGCACATATGCACAGGAAACGTCCATTCTGCTGACCGAGGGTTAAGCCCGGGTAAACAAACGGCCGGGGACGGGGGGACACGGGGGTGTAACGAGGAGGCGGAGCAGGCGGGGCCAAACATTTTAGTTAACATGCAGAGACGGCGGATTTCTGCCTGACCTCTTTTTGCACCGAGGTAAAGTGATGTCTGCTGAAGGGGCCAGAAGCCCGGACGGGAGTGCAGGGCGGCAGAGAGCAGAAATAGATACAGGAGCGGTTACTGGTTTGCACTTGACCTCCTTTTGTAGTAAATACACTTGTTGTAGCTAACGTGATGCATGCAGGAGGAACTGCTAAGAGTCTGTCGGCCTCTTTTCCATTTTGCATCATTCATCGCTTTCCCCACACACACACACACACACACACACCTACGTGCACCATCGCACGCTGCTGAGAACAACCGTGTGGAATATTCCAGCACTCGGCATCATGACCGTCTCGCTCTCCGGTCGTGTCACACTCAAAGATTTATAGTGTACAAAGCGTCATATGGAGAGAGACCGGGGTGGACTCTAACCTTGCTCTCCTGAAAGGACGACGGCTATGCTGTCGGAGGCGAGGTGGATTCAGGATAAATTGTGTGGATGTATATGTTTTCAGGAAGCAAAGGAAATATGTGTAGGCTATATGAGAAGAAGAAAAAAAACACCCCAGAGAGTGTGAAGAACAGTGCTTGACGACTTTGAGACAGCGGTGCGTCACCTTGCCCACACACCGCTGGGGACACAGAGCCTCTCTACTTCTTTTCTGAATAACACCCTTGTTTTATTCAGCACACAATACAGTACGTGGCCAAAAGCAGCCAAACTCGCTGTGAACAAGACTCGAGATAAAACAACAACAAAAAGTCCAGTGTCCTTCGAGTCAACGAATCTAGATGTGTTAAAAACTTCATATCTTCACACACTCGTTGATCAGAATCTCAGCGAGCCACAGACAAGGGAACTGCAGCAGGTGAGGAAATTTGAAATCGAACCCACCTTCTTAAAAGTTTTAAGCTTCTGCAACAAGAAACAGCAAAAAAAAAAATCTTTTATTGTATTTCCAATGCTCCTCTCAGACCTCTCAGTGTCATAGAAGTATCCAACAACAGCAACACGGATCCACACTGTGAGTCAGAGAGAGTTGAGCATAAGAAATACAATAAAGATGTTGAGGAAGGTTAAAGTTTTCTTCTTTCTCTGCCAAGAGAGCTACATTTGCAGTCCCGTTTGTTTGATACAGGTACTTCAAACATCTCAGTGGCATCTGCTTGAAGGTTAGGCCATGGGCTGAGGAAAAAGTGTTTACATTGTGACGCAGATCTTTTATTTTATTTTTACTCAAATCTGTCACAGTGTTCGATTTGTCCTTTTTAGAGGTTATTGTATTAAAATAGCAAAATTAGAGGATTGTGCAGCTTTAGGTATGCATCCTCTAAAGCTGTTGCTCATTTCCCCGAAACTTGTCTTTATAATTAGTTTTTTGTACGGATTGAAATGTCTTTTCACGAAAGTCTTCTTCTTGTCTTTCTCTCTGTTACAGTTCAAAGTGCAGCAAGGCAAGAAGCCACTTTTGGAGTGCGAGTCGATGTTTTTCACCAAACTGTTTGGATCATTTGTTTCTTTGCACTTCTCATTCGGTAACCTAGGGCGTTTGTTTAAAACCTGTATGATGATCGGATGTTTTCTCACTCTTGTGTTACCAGATCTCCCCAAAAATGAATGCAAGGCAAGTTTACTTATAGAGCACATTTCAACAACAAGGTGACTCAAAGTGCTTCACATGAAACCATTAAAAGCATCAAAACATAATGAAAAAAAACAGGATTTAAAACAGTCAAAAAGCTAAATAAAAAATTAAAATTGAATAAAAGTTGCAGTGCAACTGTAGTGTAACATTTCATCATGAGCCTAATGATGGACAAAGCTAAGTCGTGATGATCCCGAATTATCCTTTTCCTTAAACAGATGTTCGTGCCCACATCCCGACACCCCGGCGTCCATTCCTTCATTTCTCCGTGTGACGGATGAGCAGCACTCAGGAGATGGGTTCTTCTCCTGGGCAGGTTGTGAGCGAGGCAGAAATATGAGCACATCAATAACCGGCAGACATTCATATGTGTGCACATACATGGAGAGGAGAGCCATGAGACACACACACACACACAGCACACAGTTCACCATCTCTGGGTGTAGCGGGGGCGTTGCTCAGCCTGCCAGTATTCCCATTATATGCTATGTCAAACCAGTGGGGGAAAGGAGCAGCACCCAACAAAGCTACGAGAAGCCATGAACAGGAATATGAGGAGGAAAAAGGAAGACAAATGACCCGTGATGCCCACATACAGTGCTGTGCGTGTGTGTGTGCGCGTGTGTGTGCGTGTGTGTGTGTGTGTGTGTGTGTGTGTGTGTGTGTGTGTGTGTGTGTGTGTGGCTTCACACTAAATCCATAATGTATTTGCTTGCAAGCAAAAATTCTGCGAGAATACTCTCACAATGAAGGAAAGGGGGCGGCTTCTCCTGGCCAGTGTGGCGTCAGGCCGCTGTGTTATTTATAAAGTTATAATCCCAAACCCCATTTTTTTCGGATACTATTTAAAGTCTGCAATGCGATAGCTGTTTAAAGTACCAGCGGTATCTTTTTTTGTCTTTTTTTTCTCCCTAGTTTGTATTGGTGGTGACGGATTCCTCCGCTCTAACACTGAATTCCGACTAAACAATGAATGCAAATATTCCAGCTCAATTTCATGTGATTGATATCGGCCTCGCTGTTTACAGTCGGCTCTGTTTACACGGAGCGCCGCAGCGTTACTGTTGATGCAAACACAACATTTCCTTCTGCTGGCGTCTCACTTTCAACTAGCAGAAAGAAAACAGAGTGCTTTTCATTGCAATGTTTTGTCATTGCAGTGAGTGCTAACCGGGATAAATACTTAACAAGACAGCATTTTATTGACCTTTGGTGGGAAATACAGACTTAATAGCACGACGGGTCTTTTTAAATTATGAATGTTGTAAAGGAACAGCACTGGGTAGCCCCGGCTCATAGAAAGGCATTTCTTAACTTAGATTGGAGTTTATTATGCACAACAGCAGCTGAAATAAATCCAACGTGGGAATAAGTCTCAACTTTTGGCCTGTAGGTGTAAAACCCTCCGTAGAATAGCGGTTGGCATGGCGCACCGCTTTGACTTCTGAGGATGAGCGAAGTATACTGTTTTGTTATGTTCAGAAAGCAGGATGATGATTTATTCATGTGAGGGTTTTTTTCTTGGTTTATGGTCCGACTTGGGGTCAAATCCCTGAAACAGTACACAAACTATTGACCGGTTATAATAATAATGTTTGGTAAGCAAATATACAGGGTCATTTATTACAACTACACATGTATTTATTAGTTATACAGTTTGCCGGTGTAGGATATCATTCTGGACTTTCTTCTCGATTTTGCACTAACTGTAGATTGTTGTCTTGTTATCACCTGATCATAATGCTCTGTCCTACGGTAGTTATCTACCTTCTTTTTCTTTCTTTTTTGATCTTTTGGTGAGTAACGTTATCTATTTTAAGCTGTTAGCCTCTTTGCTATTGCCGAGGAACGTTTTCAAAGACAATTGGGCACAAGAGACTCGTTCCTGCACACACTATTATTAGATATTATATAACTATCCGTGAGCACAGGAGGGGGGAAACATCATTTTCTTCGACATCATCGTGCTAAGTGTGGACTTTACTCCGCAGTGGCTGAGATGAATCCTAAATCTCCGCGGTTCATCTAATGGCCACACAGCTTCAGCACCACAGTGTCATTTATTGTGCACTCTGCACCCTCACTTCAGAGAGGGCTCACGTACAGCTGGTGCAACACGCTGCAGGCTTCCTACGTCTCCAACGGTGCGGTTGTTAAAACAGGAGAACTGTCTCGCATCAAAGTCATGTGTTAAAAGCTATGATGCGCTCCAGTTGTCGGGGCGCATCAGACATCCGTAGCACGTCTCCAGCCCTTAAATGTCAGTCAAACACTGCCCTCCCACCCCCAAGAGGCCTAATAGACTCTGTTACAACAGATACTGTATGTCCGAAAATGATCCACTATAGCTGTTTTATGGTTTATATTTCTTTTCCACAAAAAGTGCATTTTCCCCTTTCCCTGATTTGACTGTGAAACTCTCTCCTGCTGCTCTGCAAGCCCTGTCATCTATCTGCAGCTTCTCCTAATGCCGTATGTTGACGTATAGGGCTATTTTAGGATCGCTCCCAAATAATTTAGATATTTATGTAACACCGAAATATGGACGTTAGCCGCGTACAGCGCTCCCCTTTGTTGCCTCGAGCCCTGACAAGAGATGTGCCAGACGGTCTTTATGATGCTTCGGCTACAACGTGTGAATTTGTCTGCTTAAAAGAGTGAAAATTCAGAAACTCATTTCTCTGCCGGAGTTCAAAGCCTTCGTTTGAGGTGCATCCATGAGAGTTGTCTTAGCTCTGAATACGTTGGTTATTGTTTTGTTATATAATAGGCCGCCTTGTTGGTGCAGCGTTTTGGATCGCAGAAGGTCTAACCTGGTCAAATATAGACTTAAAAGTTCCCTTTGCAGTCCCTTTGAACTACGAGGCTTATTGACGCGAAGATGTCGAGCCGTGGACGAGCTTGTGAAGAATAAATCTTTTCTCGCCGCCTTCGGGACTTCACGTCAAACCACATTACATACAAACTGTTCCGGGGCGGTACACAACCGGCGTGTAAATGCACCCACGCAGACACACTTTGCGGGGCATAAATGACACGCGTGATTTCTTGCGATCGATGGCGGTGGATTAGATTAGATCAGATCAGAGAGCAAGAGGAAGTGAAGTGGAAACAAAGAGACAGGAAGTGATGCAAAAAGCAGCTACGACTACACCTCTTACGACGAGAGCGTCTGTCTTGTCTGTCCGTCGTCCGCACGATTCAAACACACCCACGAGAATGTAATTTGTTTTGACTCCCATCCAAACTCATCCGTTTTACAAACCCCGTCTGTAAGAGTGATTGACTTTTACGGAAATAAGGCTGCAACATCACACAACATCACACATCCCTGATGGGGAACGAAAGCCTTCGTCTCCTCTCTCCCTCTCCTCCGCCTCTGGGGGTTTTTTTAGAGGGCGGTGGTTGATGGGTGGTGGAGTTTTGGCCGTTGAGCTGACGTCCAGACTCGGCGTGATGGACATTTCTGTAAGAGATATGGAAACACGGAGCGTGACGGACATTTCTATTATAGAAATATGCCACTGCCTGCTACGAAGCCCGTGGTGTCGACAGAGAGAGAGAGAGAGGGAGAGATTTACGGCCGTGTTGTGGTGGATGGCAACTGAGACAAAATGGGGGGGAAATAATGTTTTTCATACAAGATTTTATTTTTCTCATCACGGTATAACATCTTTGTCTCATCCGTCTCTCACTGTCTGTCTTTCCATCTCCGTCTTTGCAGTGTGGGGGTTATGCCAGAATAATGGGCTCTGCTGATATGAATCTCCTCCGTCGGCCCCGCGGTGCTCCACTTGTCACTCCCCTGCAGAGGGAAGTGAACATGTGAGATGCCATGGATGATCTTCTGTGGCGAAGGCAATGTATGGTTACGTAACGCGTTTAGTATTCAGAGAGGAGAAAGGAGAGGGGAGGAAAAAAAAGAGAGAAGAGAACGGGGACAGAGAAAAGATGGGGAGGCAGTGGTGGAAAGAGGCAGCGCCGCATGAGAGGGAGTCGAGAGAATGAGAGCAAGAGGGAGCGGAAATACCTTAAAATATGTCTTTATTTGATCCTTGTGGTGCTTTTTATGGTCAAATTGAGACCAGAATCTTGAGTTTGCTACAATGATGATGTAGATACGACACTTACAAAACACAAAGCTACAAAAACAAAAGGTCCATTCTGTGGCTGCTGTGGAGAAAATTGACCTTGAGGTGAGATTTTTTTGACAACTGAACCTCACAGATACTACATGTAGTTGTTGTTGTTTTTAATAAATTGCGTTTATCACGTGAGCGCCCCCCACTGGCTCATACGACGGTTACCGCCGCTAACGGAGAAGCGTAGCGCCCACTAGGGGTGGATCGGTCCTCACGTGTCCACAATTATGCATCGCCTGTGACGCTCTGCCATCGGTCGCTCTTTTCGTTTTCATCCTCTCCTCTTTTTCTAAAGCGCATCAAAGAAAAAGTAGCAACTGAGTTTGCATTACTGATGCTAAACCGCTCCGTCCGGGAGAGTCATCAGTTTTGGGAAGGTTACTTTATTAAACAATGCATCAATCTATCCATTGATTGAATTAAAGTCCATAAATTCTTGTGTGGGACACTAAAGGCTCCGTAGGTAAGACGAGGTGACGAGATGCAACGGTGTAGACGGTGTGAAGTGCACATCAGAAAATTACCACCATCACCTTTTCCAAAAGCACATACACAGGCCTGTGCACAAAAACAAACATGTACACAGGTGTGTGTGTGTGTGTGTGTGTGTAGTCTGTCTCTCTGAGTAGGCAGTAGGCCAAAGAGGGTTTTAACACGCTTAATGGGATTTCACACTCCGAAGTACACACACGTACACACTCTCGGACACACACTAATGTTGAAGATAAACATGTCTGAAAGCTATGTGTGAACACAGACAAATAAACACACACACACACACACACACCCACACATGCACACTCTGATATAAAAGGATTTGTCAGGCTCCCACATTGTACACATGCAAAACTAATGGACTCCAATATCCACACGGTAGCATCACCGTTACTCACTCCTCTCCAGAAGACGAGGCTTCTCACACACACACACACACACACACACACACACACCTGCCAGCATGGAAACGCAGACGCACAGGAAGCTGTATCCTCTGTGCAAATATGCCTTTGTGTCTGTGCAGTGGGCAATCTCTTTTGAGTGTAAAATATGTTTCTTTGCAGAGGACGACTACTGTGGGATGTTGGAATTCACAGCTGTTACTATAGATCCTAGTGCTGAGTCACGGGCAAAAAAATACAATGTGTCAAAACTTTCCAAACTACTTTTGCAACATAATCCATTTCTCCACTGTTGAGGCGTGTGCTCAGTTTGTTGAAGTAGTTTTGTGTTCCCTGACTCTGGGTCACTGGTTGAATCCATTGCGAGGGCCGAATCACATCATTTATAAGCGTTATTGTTTAGAGAAAAATCCATTTATTTCAATGGAATCACCGCAATCTGTGGATTAATGAATCAAAACTATCAAATGAGGCGAAATCCAATCTCATGGGTGCAAAGTAAATATTGTAGACATGCTGCTCTTTCAAACTGAAGAAGCTACCGTATTAGCGGTGTCATGGATCAACACATACACTACCATAAAACCACAGGTTCCCCAGTGTGATTCTGGCCGACAACCGCTAGGGGCATTTCCAACGCCAGGATGTTGCCATAAAAAAGGCAAAAAAAAAACATTTTAAACGATTAGCTGCATTGTGTTATTCAATGTTATATGATCACCTGCTACCAGCGCATAACCTGGTCCACTAAACAGCGTGTCGTGTGGCAGTAGCATCCTCACAGCTTGTGTTGACTGTCTGAGCTCATGCAGTCGCTGCAGCAACTATTTCAAGAGGGGGCAAATTAATTTCACAGCCCTCCGTTCTGGTCTAACCGCTCACTTAACTGCTGTGAATTCGAGCTGACTAAAGCGGCTTCAAACTTCTCAGAACCACCTTTCAAGGCTGCAGGCGCCTGAGTATTTGATACTCAGTAGATTGATTATTTTGTGTGTGTGTGTGAATTATTCCTCTAAAGAGCACATCTCTTTAGGCAGATAATCCAACAAAAATGGCCGTGTAATGGATCAATCTATCGCTGAGAAGATGGCTGGATTAAGTGAATTTGTACCAAACGCCGTGGTTATTTGTTGTCTTCGGAGCGTGCGGTAAAAATGTGGGACCTCTTCGGCGAGAGAGTGAGAGAGAGCAAAGAGAGAGATTTCTGGGTAATAGAAATCAGAGCTTATGTGCTCTGGTAGGTGGACCGTGTCATGGCCTGTCTGAAAACTTTTGCAAAGTTTGGCTTTAGAACTTTGCCAGACAAATGACCGCGACTACATGCCATAACTCACGGAGGGAAGCATCTCTCGCTCTCTCTTTCTACAGTATCTGTCATACACACACACACTCACACACACACTCACACACCTAGCAGCAGCTGAAGAGGCATCACTCAGACACCTCAAGCTGTTCATTTCCCTCTCGTCTTGATACGTGCAGCCAACTGTAAAATGTTATAAAAGCAACATTGGCGTGTCCGCTGAGCACACACACACACACAGACACATGCACACACACACAATCCTTTTTTCGCTGCCACTTCCTGATAAACGCATTATGGTTAGAAGTATTCACATGACCCGTAACTGCCGAGAGCACATGTTTGTGTGCCTGTCAGCTTGTGCTGTTCACTTTGTGTGTGTCTGCTTGTGTGTGTGTGTGTGTGTGTGTGACAGACACCAGTCGGTTGGCGACTGGTTGAATGTAATGGAATCACTGCTCACCTGCTACCCTGCTGTGTTGACAGAGACAGAGACAACCTCTGCTGTGATGGTGGGACCGGCAATTGAGATAAATGATCCAAATAATGGAACACTACGGTACACACACACACACACACACACACGCCACACAACTACAGATAGCATACGTTAAGTTTTATTTTGTGCAACAACCGCAAACAGCCAGTATAATCGTGGCACATCACGATTACTGGCGTCCAGAAGCCATCTGCTTTAACACACACTGTGCTTTTCTAAATGGATGCTTTGAAGTGAGCAGTGTGTGTTGAGGATGTCATTTTAGTTGGAGCTGAAGCAGCCAGACCAAGGCAATGGGTGTTGGGTTACTTTACTATATTTTACTGCAAAAAAAGGCTCTTTTTTTGGGCGGGGGGGGGGTCTGAATGTCGGTGAGAGCTGTAGGGACATGTAGAGGATGGTTGATGGACAGACCATGAGCTTGGAATGTGGCTTCCTTTGATTTGTGTCAGTAACATTGCAGCCTCGTCTGGTCAATTCTGGTTTTAATAATTTATCTTCACGTTTTGCCCCGCCTGATTTTTTTTGTAGTTCTGGCCCTGAGCGGTGACCCGGCCAGTGAATGGAATGACAGCAGCTGTCTCGGCTGTACTGCCGTAAAAAACACCCATCTGTACCGTTTCAGTGTGTGTGGGGTCTTGAACTTTGCAATCATGCACACTGGCAAATTGCAAGGTTTTAATGACAATTAATCATGTACCACAGTGTCGTAACATAATGTTCACCGCACATGGCCGGACGACACTTGCCAAATACAGTTAGCGAAGTCCAGCTTCTCTCCAAGAGAAACTGTTGGAAGAGAAATATTATGAAAGATTCACTTAAGATGAGAGTGGATTATGTTCAATTTCACAAACACGTTGCTCAACTGATGCTGAAGCATTGGGTGCATGTGGGCAGGAGGACACTGGATCCATTTCTACTGATTGCAAAGCAACAATACTTTGCACAATACACACCAAATCCTCTGCGTCTCATTTAGTTCGCACTTCTTCTCTGATTCTGCTCCACGTTGTGATTTACGCTGCTAAAATGTTTGTAGTGTCACATAAAAATCCCGCCCAGGGCGCCTTTAACAATGTAATCAAACATTTCTAAACTCTTTCTCAACTCTGTATTGTCCTGTGTATGAAGTGTGTGTGTCATCTTTCTCAAAAATCTAATAGTGTATTGTTCCCTAGTCTGCACTAAAACACAAATTGCCAAACAGTAGCTGCAGGGCACCTCCAGTCTCAACATCTCAATGACACAACGGGATAATGGACCACATGCTTACACACACACACACACACACACACAATGTGTATGCATTTGCGGTTGCTCATGTGTGCAAATACAGTTGTGTGTCAGCAGAAAATGCACATATAAGACAATAAATACAGAGAAACACGCTTTAAAGAAACACCCAAAGGAGCTTCAAGAGCATAATTTAATCTGAACCCATCTGAGAGTCGAGACAAGTGTGTGTTGACTGGATGTGTGTGTTCATGTTGTAATTTAAAAAGGTTCACGTTACGACATTCAGAGCAGTGATATAGCGGCAAACGACTATTTGCAATGTAAAGATATAGTGGAGTAATTTATACCTGAGCCGAATAGTGAAGTCGCTCTCTCTCTCACACACACACACACACACACACATATTCTTTCATTCAGGTTTGTAAGGAGGTGTGCGTGTGTTTATTTGTGCTGGAGAGCATAACCGCCGGGAAACAATCAGGAACATAACATTCTACTTTATTGATTCCCAGCTTTGTTCTCACCAACGCCGAACCCCTTTCCTCATTCACTCGCTCGCTCGACCACTGCTCTGCTCTCTCTCTCTCTCTTGCCCGCTGAGCCGGAGAGGAGAGGCCAATTTTGAATGCTGTGTTAACAATAGCAACAGACAACGTGACTACATATCATACCTTTTAAATTATACGACTCGTACTCTTGCAGGAGTCGATTGCTTCTAGTAAAAAGGCTAAATAGGAAAATGGAATTTGAGAGCCATGAACTTGTATCAGTAGCAGGCACTAAAAGCGTGTGTATATGAATGTGTCGGTGCTCTCCCTCAGCACATGTGAGAGCCGCTCTGTGTCTGCTGGGTAGATTGTGTGTCTGTAATGGAGAAACCAGTGATTGATGGAAAGGTTAATCATTCTTGACAGATTGTGTGTGCTGCTAAATCAGCATTAGCTGAAGTCAGACCGCCTGTGCGCGTGTGTACGTGTGTGTGCGTGCACAACAATGTGTGACTGCCGCTTGATTGGCCGTGAGGGGAGGGTGACTCAGCTCGCCAGGCATCATGGGAACCAGCAACCTCGTTATTTTCAGTGTATGGGGACGCGAAAACAACATTGTACCCGCATCCTAACTTAAAGTGTGTGTGTGTGTTTTGGAAAGCTGCTTCGTGAGCTACCCACCAGATGGGAGTCGAGGTCAACACCTCATCACGCCAGGGCTTCATCCGACTGCGCACACACCAAGAGAACCCAAGGTCATCTCATAGCAACAGTGTCTCAAGAGGTGAGATTGGAATGACCCCTCATGGTCAGGCTCAGAGTGCGTGATCTGATGAGACTCTGTAAACCTTGTGTCTAAACCTCATAAAATCTGTTGACCTAAGGACACCGCTCCACTGAGTCGTCCAGTAAATAGCTGACACACACGCACACACACAGCTTTAATGCAGAGCTTGTTGATCTGCTAAGAAGTGCGTTACGTTGCAGCCACAATGCTTCCAAAGGCGCGACACATACATAAAACATGCCCTCACGCTCAGTCCCCCAGAACACGTTCACACACACACACACACACACGTGTGTGTTGGAAAGGGAGGAGGAGGAGGCGAGCCACAGTGTGTGATAAATGTGTTGTTGCATCCAGGACACGCACACAATCTCTGTCACACAAACAGAGGCACTGACGGAACAGGAAGGAGAGAGCGGCATGGGAAACCGAGTCGGTAGCGACGGAGGAAGAGGCATAATGTTGTTGTACTGCAGCGTCTAATGGATGCAAGCACCGAAACAGACCTCCAGAAACATTGAGACTGGTTTGCATACCCATACTAAATCCAGATTATCTCCTCAACCACAAGGGCTATGTTACAACACTTGTGAGCTTAGTTAAGAGGTGTATATGTGTTGTATAAAAATATATATATATATTAAAATCCAAAATACTTCCAGGATGAATATCCTCCTTCAAATGCACTAAATCAACTAAAACTATGTTTTTGTGCGCTCAAATCATCAGAAAATATTGGCAGATAAACCTTTTTTTGTATTTATTCTTCTGTCCCTCTCCCATTCTGAGTCCTTTTAAGCACTCAAAATGAGTCAAGCACCACATGTTGTGTCCCGTAGTATCAGATCTGCTGAGACTAGAAATGACCTAACTTTCTTGCTGTAACTTGAACGCCTCGCGTTAGAATTCACGAGTCACTTAGAGACCAAAATAGCGCGTGTGGACTATTGTTTGATCGAAAAGTAAGTCATATTTTAGTTTTTTTGCTTTTTTTCTGTAGGTTGTAAGTTACAAACACGCGGCATTCGCGTGTAGCATCAAGCTAGCGCGATGAAAATGTATAATTTCCATAACTTGGAGAGCTATCCAGGGCTCTCAAGTGTCACGCATTGAGCGTGACTGTCACACATTTCGGTTTTAAGTCACGCCCTCCCGCCACACATCGTATTTCTCACGCTGAAAAAAACCTCTAGGCTATTTAATGTGCCGCAGCGCGCAAACATGATTGTTGTTAAACATGATTGTTAAGCACTGCATTAGCATTTTTCTTTCAATGCAGTTCCACTTAAATGTTGTACCTGTTGAGAAATGACTAAACACCTTTGATACTTTTATTTTTTATATATATCATTATCAGTCATAACCAGTGAAGCCGTCATAGCCTCCCCTTATTGAAGTTCAACAAAGATCCTTTAAGTTCAACTAAACTGACTGGTAAAACACCATCATTAAAATGTTCCCAAAGTCCAGCCATTATAAAGGATGTTGAATAAATATCAACCTTGTATACATATTGATGCATTTGCTGTCATCTCTTTGAATCCCCTATGGCTAACGCAGGCTTGTGGTCATTCACGGCAGATTGCGTGGTTGCAAATTGCTCACAGTGCTAAAATGTGCTCAGTGCTGAAAAAAATTAGAGGGAACATTGCACGTTGGCTATAGAGTTGCTCGTGAAAAGGCCGCTCAAATAATTAACCAAAATAACAGCGAGCAGATCAATTCCCACCTCCCACTGTCGGTGTAAATACTGAACTATTGCTTTCTCCAGCATCCGCAGAGGTTTGACGGACATCTCGGAACCAGCTGGAGCCGCTTCAAAGCTTCATTTCCACGGTTACGGTTCCCTCTCAGACTCATCAAGCTATTAATAACCAGTTTGGCCACCGTCATGTTCCACCAGCGAGTCCTTTTCTCTGTTACGCCAACCTCCACGTCTCTCTGTCTCGTGTTTTGAATACTTGACGAACATTCACATATTGAAAGGGCCTTTTAACACCACTCAGATGTGTCGTAATGTCTGCTACTCTTCTTTCTTTTTTTCTTTCCGAAGATTAAGCACATCCATAAAATCGGAGGTCGACGGGTGTCGAAATCACAAAAAGAGAATAATTCAAACTGTCAAATCTGATCAAAGTAGAACCAGGAGACATAACTTTTTCAATTCCTTTTCCTGAATCATCTTCTCCATCAAGTTATATTTCTTCTAAATGATTTATGATGTCTTGTACCAATGTTTTTTTTGCCCAGGTTTCAAACAAAAACATATTTATTTCCCAGATAAACCAGCTGTGTTTGACATATTGGACCTGATAGGAGTCAGCCTTCAGTCGGTTTCAGTTTTTTTTGTTGATATCCTGTTGATATTCCTTCATAATTCAGCTCTGACATGCTTGACTTCAACACTTCTAGAACAGCAGGAGGATCCACCAAATTTGATGATTCTCCCACACACACACACACACACACACACACATATAAACACACATAAACACACACACACACCAGTGCATGCACCAGTGGACCAGTCTGTTTCTATAGCAGCAAGTGACCTTTGCATCAGTATGTTTGAACATTATTAACACAACAATACGCTCTAATTCAAATGCATTGCTGGAATTTAACGAGCCTAACATTCACTTATCTGCTCTACAAGTCTGGGGTTGTTATGTTGTTATAAAACATTGTACGAAGTAAGATTTTACACATTGACCAAATGATCAGATTATAGAATATTATGGCTGTCCAGTCAGCTATTTATCTTAATTAGATTTTCAATGAAGATTCAAAGTTTAAATGTATTTAAGTAGTCGGTAAAATGACCTTGACTTAAAGGTATAATATACAACAACTGTGTGGTGATGTCTGTATCTACAGAGACCCGGCCCTCGGCCCCCGGCCCTCGGCCCTCGGCCCTCGGCCTGTATTTAATTTTTCTTAAATCTTCGGTGATGTTCGGGACCCGTTTGGGCGCCAGCAAAGAGGATTTGTTCCCCATGGGGTCGGAGCCCATGAGCGAGGTGTTGTTCTTCTGGTTCACGGCTTTGTTCTCTCTCACCAGGTCGCCCTCTTCATTCACGCTCTAGCTCGCTCGACCACTGGTGCACTCTCTCTCCTCTCCCTCCCTCTCTCTCTCTCTCTCTATCCCTCCCTCACTCTCTCTCCTCTCTCTCTCTATCCCTCCCTCCATCTCCCTCTCCTCTCCCTCCCTCTCTCTCTCTATCCCTCCCTTGCTCACTCTCCTCTCTCTCTATCCCTCCCTCACTCTCTCTCCTCTTTCTCTCTATCCCTCCCTCACTCTCTCTCCTTTCTCTCTCTATCCCTCCCTCCATCTCTCTCTCCTCTCCCTCCCTCTCTCTCTCTCTCTCTATCCCTCTCTTGCTCTCTCTCCTCTCTCTCTATCCCTCCCTCACTCTCTCTTCTCTCTCTCTATCCCTCCCTCGCTCTCTCCTCTCTCTCTATCCCTCCCTCGCTCTCTCTCCTCTCTCTCTATCCCTCCCTCGCTCTCTCTCCTCTCTCTCTATCCCTCCCTCGCTCTCTCTCCTCTCTCTCTATTCCTCCCTCTCTCCTCTTTCTCTATCCCTCCCTCTCTCTCCTCTCTCTCTATCCCTCCCTCGCTCTCTCCTCTCTCTCTATCCCTCCCTCGCTCTCTCTCCTCTCTCTCTATCCCTCCCTCGCTCTCTCTCCTCTCTCTCTATTCCTCCCTCTCTCTCTCTCCTCTTTCTCTATCCCTCCCTCTCTCTCTCTCCTCTTTCTCTATCCCTCCCTCCCTCTCTCTCTCCTCTCTCTCTATCCCTCCCTCGCTCTCTCACCTCTCTCTATCCCTCCCTCTCTCACTCTCCTCTCTCTCTATTCCTCCCTCACTCTCTCTCTCCTCTCTCTCTCTCTCTATTCCTCCTTCACTCTCTCTCTCCTCTCTCTCTATTTCTCCCTCACTCTCTCTCTCCTCTCTCTCTCTATTCCTCCCTCTCTCTCTCTCCTCTCTCTCTCTATTCCTCCCTCGCTCTCTCTCCTCTCTCTCTCTCTCTCTCTCTCTCTCCCTCGCTCACTTTCCTCCCTCTCTCCTTCTCTCTCCTCTCTCTCTCTCTCCCCCCTCACTCACTCACTCCTTGAGCCAGAGAGGAGGGGTACATTTTGAACGCTGTGTTTGCAAACACCAACCGGCAATGTGACGACATATTACACCTTTAACCTTGCAATCTATCAGTTGTGTGTGAATACAGTAATGACATCATATATCACCTTGTCAAGTTGGCATGGCAAACGTGTCAACATCCAGCTGCCTGTTTGTTTTTCCCCCCAATCCAGCAGACAGCATCAGCATTCAATTGGAGACATGGTTGTTTCTAAGCCCTGTGTTTGGTCTCCACCAACCCCGATGGGAGAAGTCTAGATCATTAGCACTTTGGTTGTTCCTGCAGTGGATTATTTACAGCTTTTGGGCCTGAAACCCACATTTTAAAAATGTCCTCTATACCTGAATCCCAGAAATATTCCACCGGATAAAGAGCTTTCCCAGATGAATATTCACGAGGTGAAACACAGTTGGGCACTTCTATAAATGAAGCCCCTCACATTCATACCTGCTATCACATGAGTCAGGCGATCTCTCAAACACGGTGTGATGAGCTCTTTCTTTCACGCACCTCTCCAGCACAAAAGCAACCTCTTCACAGTGTATTTATGGTTTCCCTCCGACGACAGACGAGCATTGTTTTGGATTCCCGACGATCTTATAGCCTGGTTCTAAAGCGAGGACGGGGGGATTATTCTATTAGTCATTCCTCCTCACCAAAATAATGTTCTGGGGAAGATGTAATATGGTTTTAGATGCTGGGTGGAAAGGATCTGACTAGGCTGCAGATTTACAGCGAGGTTTTGACCGTTTTGCATAATCCCAAGAGACATCTGTCTGTGAATGTGAGTCCCACCTTGCAAATTTTTTGAAGAATTCAAATGAGATGCTTTAGGACAGGACACGCAGACAGACTTTTGCAAACAGGCAAAGATGCTAATTTCCAGCAGATAATCGGCTATTTGAGGCTCATCTTTGTCGCCCCAAAGCATGCACGCACTTTGAAATCTGATTCTAATTAAAGCCGCAATTTTTGTTTGTGTGTGTGTGTGAAAGGGAAACCGTAAACTTTCCAACTGCAGTTCTGTTAACCCGTATGTCACTCAGTTTATTGTATTTTTTCCATTAGGTTTTCCTACTTTACATTAGTTGATAAAAAGTATTTTTATTTTATTTTATTCAAGGCCCCCAAACACACACACACAGAGACAGTTCCTTGCTAGACGATCGTCTGTCTCGGAGGCGTCTGTGCGGTGGCGTGGTGTGTGTGTGTGTGTGTGTGTGTGTGTGTGTGTGTGTGTGTGTGTGTGTTTGATGTTCTTTCAAGTGTCAGCCGGCTCTGCATCATATTCTCTCCGTCCGTCTCTCCGCAGCTGTCGCCGCCACGCCGCGGAGACAAATGAACCAAAAGGCTGCCGACAAGAATCTTCATGGGACATTTTGATTTTTTTCTGTGCCGTTGCTGTCGCTAAAAGCTTGGCCTTTGAACACAGACACGTCATCGCCGCCTTCGTTTTAAGACGTTGGGATCATCAGTGGAGGATTGACGGCTTCTACACGCTCTTTCCCTTTAAATCCTTCTGTTTCAGATATCTGTGGGATGTCTACACCTCATGTACAAACTCCTCACAGGTAGAGAAGCAATTAAAAACTATTAACCCTTTAAAAACAGGGTGCGAAAATCCCCATGCGCCTATTATCAGACAAAAAACAACAACGTATTATCTCCGGAACCACATCGTTGTTTAACGTCATTTAAATTGCTACAATACCGCAACCCTTGTGAGGAGATACATCTGGTGTGAAACATAATTCAAGTAACCGTTCAGTTTAAGTATTTACGTGAACTCAATTTTTGAACCGAACGACACAGTTTTTTGACTGAATCTCCTTTGAACACCCAAATGCTGTGTTCTACTATGATTTTTGTTTGATTCTGATTCTTTAGGTCCTAATCTTTCCAAAAAGGCGTCGTATTAGTATGTGGGCTGTTGTTAAGGCACCATAAGGAGGCATTTTTGGGAAATCTTGCTCATATCGTGCTGGATGTTTATAGTTTTGATCAAAATATCTTTTAAAAGTGGTTTTTTTTTGCAGATATACATTTTTTTCCCAAGACTTTGCTGAACAAATACATACAATAAACACAAGTATTGGAATTAATGTGGGGTTCCTACGACGACCCAAACAGAAAAAAAAAGTCTGGAACCAAAACTGGTTCCACCGTGCTTAAAGGGTTTAAATAACGCTCTGGTTTCGACCTCTGCTGGTCCACTCCAGGGCTCCAATCAGGCGACGCCGTTCGCCTGACCTTTTTATACATTCATTCAAAACTCTGTGTCACTGCTGCTCCTGTGTGGCATTTGCTCTTTTGCTGTTGTCTGAAGATTTCAACCCTTTTTCTCCACGAGCGTCAGCGTTTGTTTGTCGAGCGAATCCCGAGCTTTACTCATCGGAGCACACCGCCGTCTTCTCTGAGTCATTTTTTGTCCGACGCTGAGTCACAGAGACGCAAATGTCTTGTTTTCTTAACACGAGTGAAAAAGAATCTGCTCGCGCAGCGAGATTTCTGTGGACCAGCTTCCACTTTTTATCAAGGATTATGTGAAGAAAAGCGTGATTATCTTGAATGATGACAATAAACATCAAACATTCTTGACAAACACTTGTTTCCACACATTAAACCGGTAACTTGTCTTGGCAACGGGCTGAAACTAACTGCGCTGGCAGATTTGTATGCTTGTTTTTCAGTAAAAAAAAGCATTTACGATAATTAATGACTCGACAATATGGAGATTTGTGCAGTGCAGATAAACAGATTCATTGCTGTTGTAAAATATGTTGGGAATGAGAAGGTTGTAGGAAATTAAATTACAACATATTTATCTTCTCCAGAAAACCCAAGGAGACTATAAATGTATGCAGATGTATGCCAGAGAGTGGCAGGAAGACAGCAATGTATTATTTTTTGGGGGGAAATATGCTCTCAATTTGAACTAAACAGCACACAGGGAAGCCACGGACCGCCTTTAACGTGCTCTGCTTTGTAATTATGAATCGGACAAAAAGCGCATCAGTGTTTACAAAGGGCACACGTAGCGTAGCACCTGTCCGGTCGGATAGATACGAGGATAATTGGAGCGTGGTGCTGATGCTGTCTGAGTGGTGAAATGTTTCTGCGGCTGCAACTGCGCTTCATCAATAAGCCAAGATGGATCTGCTCCGGCTCGTCTGATTCAGTTGTTTATTGGAGCTTACACCCAACCTGAGAGAGATCGACGGCTTTAATGGTGTCTTATCAGGCTGCGCACACTCCTTCTCTCATACTTTATCAAATCTACGGGGCGCCATATTAAAGGGAGATGCTCACTCTTTATCTTGGCTTCTGTGTCATCTGTAATTTAAGGACTATGATTAAGAATTGGTGGCCTGAAGCACGACATGTATATACCGTATTTTTCCCCAGGTTCCTAAAAACTTGAAGACTGGTTTGAGTTTCACCTGCATTTTATGTGACAACACACCCAAATATTGGTGTCTTCTGCTGCTATTTACCACAGTTTGTGGTAAATTATGTCGACAAAGAGAAGAAAACACAAGTTTATGCACTAGTTCAAACAAAAAAACAAAACAAAATATAGTTAAACTACAATTTATTTGAAAATAATGTTTTTAATGAGCACTATATTTACTTTTTTTTCCATTTGTAATTCTTCTAAGGGATTAAAACAACCCTATAAAGCATAACATATGCAGAGTTCACAGCCTCCGCCATGAATGAGCGCTGGCACGCGTCCATTAATATTTCCCTGGGCATAAACTTAAATCATCATCGCAGGGGCAGGAAAGAAGACCTGCTCTCCTCTCAGTCGTGCTTAGTCAGCGCGCACTAACGGCCCCGCAGCCGCTATTGTATCACTACGCTCCATTACATGCTGCGCGTCGTAACAGCCTGGTGATTGATCACTCAGGGATGGGTACGATTTATGTCTCGGCGTGTGTTTTACTGCACGGTCGGAGTGATGCGTGAAGCCGTTTGCGCCGCGTCCGGCTGGAGTAGAAATCATGCTTTTGGAAATTACCCTGCGGGAGGCCTCCGGGGCCTCGTGCGTGATTAGTCACGTGCTCAAGACGGATAGTTGACCATTAAAATGACACGGCATCAGAATGCTCTGCTTCCACAGCTGTGTTCATGTTGCAT
The DNA here is from genome assembly GCF_910589615.1 of Taurulus bubalis. NCBI lineage: Eukaryota > Metazoa > Chordata > Actinopteri > Perciformes > Cottidae > Taurulus > Taurulus bubalis. The sequence goes on along the minus strand of NC_136594.1, from coordinate 5,987,283 downwards.
GCATGCATACGCAAGCCATGAATTCGAGTCTCCAATAAGTCTCAAGTCCTCCTTTTTGTGACTTCCTCTGCACGGCTCACATTTCTGCATGGGTAAGTATCATAAAAGCACAATGCAAGTCATTAAGGGACGTTGTTATTAAAGCGTCTTTTATGACGACTGTGCAGTAGTTTGAGTCTCCTCGCTCATCCCCGTCTCTTAGAAACACCTTTTACATTTGACTAATTTAGTTTCCCCCAATTACATTCTGCACGTTTTTGCACCACGTTATGCGAGTAATTCATTTATATCACAGATGGTGGGGTGAAAGAACACCTCTCTGTATAATGCAACGCAAACGGCGGCCTCCAAAACGACCATGCAGTCGAATCCACCCGTCTTTAAAACGAAACATTAGAACCTTCCTGAAGGGAGAGTTGAATGCAGGACTGTTGTATTAGACTGCATCAGTTAGCTGGGTGTACCTAATAAACTGGTAACGGAGTGTATCCTGCTTAAAATGTTGTCTCTCTGCACACTCATCTGTTCACACCCAACAACCCCTCTCTTCCTCTCTCCCATCTCTCACACACACACACACACAAATGACAAGTTGCTAAATGTGAGCTTTCCATCTTCTTTCCCACTCACACGCACAGGTAAACACAGCTTGGCAAAATAGCATTCATCTCTGATTCTGGGCTGAGAATCCTTTGGCAGAAAATTCTCTCTCTGTCACACACACACACACACGCACACGCACACGCACACACAATCTTTCTCTTCCTATCTCAACACGTAAATTGAATCTATGGTCTTGACAGGGCAAGAGGACGGGGAGGACGAATAAGAATCACCTCATTACGTGCACACTTACACGTGCACGGGCCCCCGCACACACACACACACACACACACACACACACACACACACACACACACACATACAGCAAACAGGTCATTCACATGCATTAGGGGCGGAAATAGAAACGCCTTGAATCCTGGTCAAACATGGTTTGGTGTGTGAACGCTGACAGACGAGGAGCAGGAGGCCACACGAGATCAGAGACGCCGTTTTGGCGGAGAGACGGCGAGAATGCAGCCGAGGGACGGCGACGCGCACGGCTGTGAAGGTCGGAATAATGTTGATTATGATTAAACCGATGAACGATGAAGGTCACGGGGACAATATAAGCGATGCAAGTGAAGATAATGACGATGTTCTCTCAGTCTTTATCTCTCCTTTTCCCTCGGGCGATGAAACGGCGTGATTTCTTTTTTTTTTTTTTTCCCGGCTGCACACGAACGTTGCCGATTGGTCTCTGTGATAACTCCGGGTTTGACTGACGACTTCCCGCAGTGCGACCGTGACTGCAATTCAGAGTCCGAGGTGCAGCTGAAGAGATTATTGATCGAGGCAGACAGGTTAGATATTATCTGACGACTCCCCTGCTGTTAATTTGTTCTCAGAATCTTTATTTGCGCACAGCTCTGATGGACAACGTGGCCTGGCAGGTGTCGGGGGTGGAACAATTAATTATTGGAACTATTGAATTATTGTTAATTCTTGCTTTAAGTTGATATGGGGAACTAATTAGCCAACAATTGTCCCGTCACACATGCAGCAGATGCTGAGCAACAATAACATTCATTTAGAGCTGTGTGTTTGGCTACATGGAAGATTTAACTTTATTTTTGCTCTGTTTTGAGTCGCTACCACCTGCTGGAGCGGTTTCTGTGGCCGGGAACTATGCGAAGAGAGTCTGAACCAGTAACGTTCCTGCTGTAAAATAAAAATAAAAAACATCTGTAGAGCTGAGGGGAAGTGAAAGAATTTTTCATGGCTTTAAATCGGAAATCTAAACAAGAACCCGATCAAAAAAACTCAGTGTTAAGTCGTCTTTGTCCAAGATGTTGCCATGCTTAGGTTTCCCTGCATCACCAAAATGGAAAAGGTTAAGAAAGGAGATCTGAAGCAACGTCCACTGTGGCAACAGTAGCCTGAGGGTTGGTGAAGCATAAGTCCGCACCAATCTTATTTATTCAATTAACTATTAGATTATATATATTTTGTATTATGCTTCCCGACATGAAGGTCCAGCATGAAGGCTTTGAAACATTAAGTCTGTATCAAAGCGTTCTCAACGCTGCCCAAGATAACATCCCAGAGGATAAACGATTGGATGTTTATCAAGAAAAGGAATCAAATTGAAATGTCTCAGAATAAAAATACCCACCAAGTGTTTGTTAAATCATAGACTAAAACTACCCTCAGGTTGCCAAATTCCCAGAGAAAATCGAACAAAGATTTTGCCTCGGGGCGCTCGACGACATCTGCAGCCCTGCCGTGTGGCCACTTCTGAGATGCCCTTGAGCAAAGGCCCTGAACCTGCCTCAGCCTCAGCCACCGCTCCGATGCTCAGTGACCGACACTTCACTCTGCTGGGAGGCTTCCAGGTGTGAATATGTGTAACTGTTACAATATTGATTTGAGCGAATTGAGTGAGTGGTTTTGAAGACGCCTCAACACTGAAACACAGCTGCTAGCCTGCTGCTAACACTCTGGCTGCTCCTCCCTCACAGACGGGAGGGTAGAGAGACTGACAGCAATCTGATTCTCATCTCAGAAAAAGGGATGCTCCAACAATATATAGATGGTACTGTGATGTATCTAAGTTTGTATGGATGTTTACTTGATACACACACACACACACACAGCTTTATGCTGCGAGTACGTTGAGCGTCTCTGTTTTTCTGGCACAAATCTCAACCGTCCTTGGGTGGCTGTAACCCTTAAACCTTTGACAGCTCACAATTTTTCATAAAGGGAAAAGAAAATAGGATTTTCTGCACCTTCTCTCTCTCTCACACACACGCACACAATACAAAATACACTCTTGTATTTGTGTCAGGAATGTGTTCCCAAAGGAAATAACGGGTAAATCACATGATGAATATCCTGTTCTGTGTGTGTGTGTGTGTGTGTGTGCGTGTGGCTGAATGCGAGCCTTGTAAGCTTACTGTAGGTCTAAAGTTTATTCTTAATAGTTGCTGCATGCCATTTTCTGTCTGGACTGTGAAAGCAGTGGTTTGTATCCCGCTGACGTCTCCTCTTCTAGCAGCTGAAGGTTGGCGCTCAGAAGCCGACAGACAGACAGACAGACAGACAGACAGACAGACAGACGGAGGCAAAGAGGAAGGAGAAACATGTCTTTACCTTTGCGGAGGGAGGACCTCCCCGAAAACCGACAGAGCCAACAGCCTCGGCACGCGGTTCACATCACTATCAAGAAGAGAGAAGATGGGGAGGAGACGGAGGGTTAGAATGGCAATTTTTTTTTTTAAATGATTTGGCAGCAGCACAGACTGACAGTCTGCCACATTCAAAAATCCCCAAACGGGGACAGTTAAGCAGCATCAGGAGAGTTAAAAACCCAGATGTGGAAATGAAGTTTGGTTCACTTATTATTGCTGGTAGTAAAGTGAAGAACATGATTTATATAACGCAATTAATAGGACACCTCAACGCTCTATGTGTGTCAAAGAGGGGAGGAGGGTTGGACTCAGAAATGGGCCACAGAAGAGAAAAAAATAATAAAAAAGCGAGGGATTGTTGAAATAAGGGCGGTGTGAGGAGAAAACCGAGGGGGATTCCCATTAGAGAGACAGATGAAGGCACGGCTGAGGATGACAGCAACATCTGACAGTTGGTGGCGGTGATGGACAGAGAGAGGGAGACGGAGAGAAAGAGCTCTTATTTCCAAGGCTGAGCCGAGCCGCCGCCTCACAGGAAGAATACAGTTTCCTACAGAGAGCTTTTAGCCTTCTTCCTCCTCTCACACGACTGGTCTGACATCTTTAGGTGTCAAGTAGACGTTTGTGTTCATGGAAGTAGAGGGAAGTAAAGAAAGACTTCAATGATGCAGACTGGAGGCGAAACGATACGAGTAGGCGACTTCCTGATCTACCTTAAAGCGTTTCTGTTATTTTGTCCAACCCGCCACCAACATATGACGAGCTCCTCCACAACATCGAGACTCAAAAAATGACTAGAAAACTTGATTCAACATATTGGACAAAACTCCACAAATATGTATTGATTTGCTTTACTTTGACTTTTTTTATGACGTACTATTCTATTACATTCATATGACATACTATATACTTATTTTTTTTCACAACTATGACTTTTGCCATAGTATACTAATGCCATGACTTGTCAATGGCATACAACAATATATGTTTATGACGTTCTATACTATGACTTTTAAAAACATATTTAATTTTGTAATGACATACAAACTGTCTCTGAATTTGGTATAACACACTGTACTGTGACACTATCACTGCATACTATGCTGACTTTTTATTGAACTTTTCATGCCACACTATACCATTTTTTTGTTGTACTATGACATTTTACTTTTTATGAATTCTTTATGGCATAGGTTATTATGACCGTTTTGACATACTATGACTTTGTATTACTTTTTAAAGACATTTTTAATCACACATTTTACATTTTTATTACATACTTTGACCTTTTTTTACCTTTTTACGTCATACTATGCTATTTTTTATAACACACTATACAATGACTTTTAAAAAACACTTGTTTATGGCATAATATACATTACTTTTTATGACACCCCAAGCTAAATGGCTTTTTATGTTATATTATCTAATGACTTTTTCTTGGCATTATAGCTTCCATGATTTTTCCGACGTGGTACCATGACTTATCAGAGGATGTACTTCCTGCACCAGCTCAGGATGTTCCTGCCACAGGAGCTTTGGATCAGCCACCAAAAACGACGGGAAGAGACTCCCAGGGTAAATCAGGGCTGCAGAAAAAAATTTTTGGTGCCAACCGGCCCTTCATTCAAGAGTCATACACCTCTGGAGTCAGAGAGAGGGCAGGACACATCAATGCAGACTTCTCACACCTCGGAGACAACCTGTTTCAGCTCCTCCCCTCTGATAGGTGAACCAGAACCCTGTCAACCAAAGCAACGACGCGAGAACAGTGTTTCATCCCCAGAGGCTGCCACGAGGATATATAAGAGTTAATATCAGAGAAATTACACTATAGATTTAAAATGGTATTGTTCAAATACACACTGTTTTAGTATGTTGTAATAAAAGCTGCTGTATATACCTAATATACTGCATTGACACGTATACTTGCATATATGTTGGACATAACCTGTAACAGTTATTATATATTTATATACAAATTATTTGACATTTTTTAGTATACCATACTATGAGTTTAAAAATACTTTATTTGACATACCATACTAATCTTTTTTTCAACATACTATTACTTTTTTATTATACTTATTTTGATATACTATACTGAGACTTTTTAGGTTTTTGAGACAAATTATACTACACCTATACCTTTATTACACTTTATATACAATCACATTTTTCTGAACTACTATATGCTTACTTTTTTTAAACCTTTCATTATTTTTGTACATAGCCTACTACACTATGAATTGTAATCTGATTATCCACGTTATGCATGGAAATATAATGCAAAGTTTAGTTTTGTGTCTCAGTGCTTTGCTGCATCTGAACCTCTGCATGATATCATTTGGCAAAGGTGAGCAGCACAAAGTCTCTTGATTCAAAAGTGAGTTCTTCAATAAAAAACACAGGATTCTTCATTTAAATTATATTTGAAAGAATTCTCCTGTCAGAGAAAAGTCGGGTTACAAGCTGCTTCTACCTTCGGTGGGTGTCCCCGCTGTAGCAAGCTACCAGCAGCGCTAGCTAGCTAGCAGCAGCAGCGCTAGCTCTCCGTTTTTACGGTATATATATATATTGTATGACGCAAGCAAAGAAAAAATACATGCTCCATAGACAGCATTGACCGGTCACCAAATGTGTGTATCTTAAGATGCAGAGACACTTATTACAAATGTTCAAAACGTTTCAGGAAGGTCGAATCTGTCTTCAGACTTGAATGTGTTTGCTTTCAAGTCTCAGTGAAGTCAACTCCCAGAATAGTCAAGTCTTCAGTCAAGTCATGATGTCTAAAGTCTACAGCTCTCGTCTCTTTGAACCAATTCTGTTCAGCCCTCACAATCAGAAGAAAATTAAAAAGCAGCCCTGTCACACAACTGAACACACAGCTATTTTTTTTAATTGGCAAGAACGCCTGAGGATGTAGAGATGGACAGAACCAAAAGGGAGAACGACTGAACGAGGAAGAGAGGGATGCTGGGAAAAACAAGAGGAGGCCTGAGTGGAAAAAGCCAAACAGCAAAGTGTGACAGATGAATAGCTGTTGAGTGTTACGCAACACTGAAAGATACTGCAAACTAATGTAGCGATACTGGCGCATGTCTGCGTGCAAAATACACAACCCGACGTTCAGTCAACATCCCCGAGCTCCTGTGCTCTGAGCTCCACTGCAGACATCAGTATCACAACACAAACGCTCTTTAATCGGCCACGAAGACAAACTCCTCCAAGAAACAACTACACACACACACACACACACACACATGCAGAGGACCCTGAGGACAATTTGGTCTCAGAAGGGAAATTTGGCTGCCGTCCACCTGGCCATTATTGTATCTACGTCATTTGACATTAAACATTTCACTGGAAACAATACAAATGAAAATCATTCAGGTGAAGCGGCATGAAGTGGAAGAGGGAACAGCAGGTTGTGTAGCTTTAGTGGGGAAAAAAGAAAGAAAAACAAGAGAAACAAAAGAGGAAAAACACAAGAGATGGATGAGCGAGCCTGCAGAAAAATAATAACTAAAATCCGAGGCTCTGATGCATTATAGCTGGCGAATTAGCTGAACAACTACTACCCCCCTGTCACACACAGACACACACACACACACACACACACACACACAGACACACTCACGCAGCACTCTTTAGCTATTCCTTGTGCATCGGCAGTGCGTTTTGCTCCTCTGTGTCGTCCCCTTGGCTGAATGGAGAGGATCGCAGAGAGGAGGCTGGGTGTTTATTGTTATCCTCTCAGACTAGTGTCTGTAAAGGCTAAAAACAGTGACCAGCGAGCCCTGGAGCACTGTGAGTGAGTCACACTCAGCTGTTCTCCATCAGTGGGAGGTCTGCAGCGTGGGATATCTGATTTGTTGGGGGGGGGGGGGGATAATCAAGTTGGCCGGAGGCGAGCTCTGGGTGCACCGAGCCAGTCACGGCCGCCTGGGTCGACTCTTCTGAATGTCATATCTCTTGACTGCTAATTTACCATGCGATACCCGTGTTGGGTTTATTATGTGACTATGAGGAATGTCAGAGTAGAAAGATGATCAAATGCAAATAGTGCAGTGATCATAGCAAACAGACTGTATTGATCTTATGAAAACAGATCAAATGGGTGAAACTAATGCATTAACCCTCTTTAGCCACTTTAATAATAATGTGATCATTTCCATATACTGCACTGTAATCCTTCATTTTACACACTTTGTCCAATGTGAAATGCAATTTACTGAGTTACTGCTACATTGAACACATGCACAGGTCAAAGACACGAGCAATGGCGTCTTACTGCCCTGAGATGATGCTCGCTTGATGCGGAGGCGGGACATAGCATGAACGATACTTTTAGCTTTGCTTCATTTTGTTGTGCTGCTCTGCATTTAAAGTGTGCGAAGGAAGTTGGTACAAAAGTCCCAGTAATATGTCATAAAAAAGTCAGTTTAGTTTGTCATAAATAGTCATGGTATAGTATCTTATATAATAAGTTATAGTATCTCATATAAGTTACAGTATAGTATCTCATATAATAATTCACAGTAAAGTATCTCATATAAGTCATACTATAGTATCTCATATAATAAGTTATAGTATAGTATCTCATATAATAAGTTATAGTATCTCATATAAGTCATACTATAGTATCTCATATAATAAGTTATTATATAATAAGTCATAGTATCTCATATAATAATTCATAGTATAGTAGCTCATAATAAGTCACAGTAAAGTATCTCATATAGTAAGTTATAGTAAGGAGTCTGAGGGTCTGAGGGCAGTATCTCATATAATAAGTTACAGTATAGTATCTCATATAATAATTCATCGTATAGTAGCTCATATAATAAGTCACAGTAAAGTATCTCATATAATAAGTTATAGTAAGGAGTCTGAGGGTCTGAGGGCAGTATCTCATATAATAAGTTACAGTATAGTATCTCATATAATAATTCATAGTATAGTATCTCATATAATAATTCACAGTAAAGTATCTCATATAATAATTCATACTATAGTAGCTCATATAATAATTCATATTATAGTATCTCATATAATAAGTCATAGTAAAGTATCTCATATAATAAGTCACAGTAAAGTATCTCATATAATAAGTTATAGTAAAGTATCTCATATAATAAGTCACAGTAAAGTATCTCATATAATAATTCATATTATAGTATCTCATATAATAATTCATACTATAGTATCTCAAATAATAAGTCACAGTAAAGTATCTCATATAATAATTCACAGTAAAGTATCTCATATAATAATTCATACTATAGTAGCTCATATAATAATTCATATTATAGTATCTCATATAATAAGTCATAGTAAAGTATCTCATATAATAAGTCACAGTAAAGTATCTCATATAATAAGTTATAGTAAAGTATCTCATATAATAAGTCACAGTAAAGTATCTCATATAATAATTCATATTATAGTATCTCATATAATAATTCATACTATAGTATCTCATATAATAAGTCACAGTAAAGTATCTCATATAATAATTCATAGTATAGTATCTCATATAATAATTCATACTATAGTATCTCATATAATAAGTCACAGTAAAGTATCTCATATAATAATTCATAGTATAGTATCTCATATAATAAGTCACAGTAAAGTATCTCATATAATAATTCATATTATAGTATCTCATATAATAAGTCACAGTAAAGTATCTCATATAATAAGTCATAGTGTGACATTGAATCTCTACTCGTTGATAAACAGAGACAGGTGGTGAAGATTTCAATTTCCTTTCTTTCTTTCCCAGCCTGTACATTTTGGCAGACGTAACCTTTTCCATTTAGATTCTGCCAAGACAAGCCCTTTAAGATATGTGTTTATTATCTGTGCTTTAAAAGACGCTGACGGTTCTTCTTGATCAAGGGAATATGATATGAATATAAAAAATTTTTTTAAATCTTTGGTGGTTAAATTCGATGTTCATGTCACCCTTAGTGCAGGATGATGCACAGATATTTTGTATTATTATAAATGGATGCACTGACTATGGTTACTCGTTGGTGATTAACATCTCTGGTTCATCACTGACTCCTCCTCAGCTCTCCTCAGCAGTTTAGCGTCAGTTTAGTGTCACCCTGATCGCTCCCATCAAGCAGGAGAAAGCAGACTAAATGAACGACCAGCTCGTGAACACGTTGGAACATTCATCAGCTAATGAGTCAGATACGTCCCCTCAGGAGTTGGAGAAGACCAAACCGGAGCTCAAAGCATCAGCAATATCGGACATGAGCATTTGCATGAAGCCAGAAATACAGCCTGAAATAAATGCGTACTCGGTGTCTGCCGAGTGTGTAAATGCACCACTGATTGCAAACACTTTCACCTTAACAACTTCATAAGGTGATAATATGTCAATGTTGTGGTTACAGATTGTTGAACTGGCCCCAAATGGCCACTTACTGGTTTGATGAGCTGTCAACGAGGGCACTTCATCTTATTTATGCACATGCAAAAGCAGAACTTGAATCCACTTACACAGCGCCATCGTTTTTTCCTCCTGGCCGACAAAACAGGCCGTGACTTGATGCTCCCTTCGCTGTCGAGCAGAAACCGCGGTGTGTGTGTGTGTGTGTGTGTGTGTGTGTGTGTGTGTGTTTGGTCTCAGGAGTGCGTGGCGGTCTACTGGACTGTTAATGAATGCACAGACTTCAACCTGCTCTGTGGGACATCAAAGGACTCTCCCACGGCATTGCGGATTACTTCAGCGTCTGTGTGGACACTTAAGATTCTGAACAACAACAAATAAAAAAGCTGTTTTCCAAAGGACAAACTCTGGATGACAAAGCCATCAAATCCCCCTCTAAATAGAAAGAAGAGAGCTCTCATGGTTTTTGGGACAGGGAGGTGGTAAAGTCTGTCCAGAGGGAGCTACAGAGGAGAATGGAGGATGGGAAGAACACCTACCAGGAGAGGACCGAAAACAATCTGCAGCAAAAACAGTCTGAAGGAGGCGTGGAGTGCGGTGAGAAGAATGGAGCAGGCAGACGGGGAAGAACCGAGAGAAGAACAAGTGGACCGCTTAGAGGGGGAACGGCTAGCGTGTAAAAATATCATGCAGACTAGGAGCTGGCACTTGGACTTGATGGCCCTTCCCTTTATACTCCACCAGCACAAGAGGATGGTCTGATAGCAGCACTGTGGTGGCACATATAGGAGGACAAGAGCCCTGCAAACAAAGAGCTTGTTTGCGTGGGACATAAGGAACACGCAGCCAAGGATGAGAAGTCATCAAAAAAGTTTTTATATTCTGTCTACATGACTTGGAAAATAAACATTTCTCTTCTGCCCTGTAGCTCATAATAATAAGTCTTGCTTTGTGTGTGTGTGTTTTTTTTGGTGGTAGTTCCCATCACATTCCGCCTAAATCTACATTGTGTTTGACTTTGCCGTGACTCGCAATTGTCACCGTTGGGCGTCGCACAGCGGAGACGGTGACAGGTTAACCTGTACTTGACCCACGTGTGTGTGTGTGTGTGTGTGTGTGTGTGTGTGCAGTTTGATTGACATAAAAACACAGTGCGACAGCCTTCCCTGCTTTCTTCACAGCCAGGGGATAAAAAAACAGATTTTTTTTAGAAACGCGATCTGTCCTTCAGTGGTGGGACTTGAAAGCGAGAGCCGATTTGAAATGCGGGACATCGACTCAATATGCGGGACACGGGGTAAAACTGCTGTGCAGTCAGTCCCACGTAAAGCGGGACACCTGGTCACCCCAGGCGAAGCCCATTAGGTTTTAGCATGGAGAGAACATTGTTCTTTGAGCTCTGAGTGGACGGGTTGGTGTACACAAGTGACAGCTGTGCAGGCAGAGACATGGACATGCAAGTAAAGGAACTGCCGCTGGTAATTATAGCTTACAAGGCAAAGACAGGCATCATTTTCGTAAGAAGTGGGAAGAGGGCCTCCGAAATAGCATTTTCTGCAGGACACTGGCAGTGGGAGCATTCCTAATGGTGCATTCACACCAAAAGAGTTGCGAAATATTCGAGCGAGTAGATTACATGTTAAGTCAATGCACAGACGCGAAAAAGCGTTGCGAAAAAGCGAAAAGCGAAAAACTGTTTTACCGCTGTAAATGGTTGCGAAAAAGGGAATTAACCACAAAGTTGAGCAACTAAATTTGCAACTCTTTTGGTGTGAACGCGGCATAAGGCTTGGATGGGCATTAAAATATCCTGGATTCATCATCGAAACTTGTCCATCAAGTTGCACAATGAAATATCTAATATGTGCAGCACAAGCTTGCATACATGAAAACACGAGTGGAGAAGTCCTACTGCGACCCAAGGAGCATTTCAATAGGAAACATCCCATTACTGACCGCTGGTACATGTGCCGAAACTCCCTCAGTTTGAATTAGTTCAGTGTGGATTCTTGGTCAAATCTGAGTCAAATAAATAAAAGTTAACCCCCGCTGGTCAGAGTTGCGGCAGTAGAGATCATAACTGAAATCCCGCGCTTACGAGGCAAAGCCTAATGTTGGTCATTACTCCCAGCATGCTCGGCTTGGACCTTCCCGCTCTGGCAGGGCACCAAAACCCGTTTCCCCCGTGTTCGCCTGCCGATGTTTTGCCAGGCGTGGAGCTAAACTCTCCTCCAGACAAAAAATGGAAATGGATTCGGAAAGCGACTGCAGATACAAAACACTATGAATCCGAGCTCACATATCTCTGTTTCTACAAACAACAAACAACACTTTTTCCGTTTCCTGCTAATAGCGGCTCTCGCAGACACGCAGGCCCATACGTGCTCGGGTCACCGATCGGCTGTTGCACACTGGGCGAAGTTAGGAGGCATTACTGCACACACACACACATACACACACACACACACATACACACACAGACGCCTGGAAACACACTGCCTGAAAGCTGAATGCTGATTTACTAATGAGCTGTCATGGTGACAGATACTGCCATTTAATTGGCTGGTAACGGATGCAATTAGAATGCAGTGCATAGATGCACATCAGAGAGGGAGCGGGAGGGAGTTGGGCTTTCTGTGCATCACGTGTGAGAGTGTGCGCTTCAAAGTGAAACGCACATCGGGAGACTTCGACCGTGTCACTCACTGCTTTGAATTATTAATTCCGGTGATTCTGTTTAACTGCTCCGTGATCCGCTACTCGGGAAGTGTTGAAGAGTGAGTGTGTTAGTTTGTGTTTCCCACTGCACTCCTCGTCCTTTCTCATCAGCTTCTTAAGTTTTTAAAACAACTCCCACCCTCTACTGTATCTCTCTCACTCTATTGGTCGTTTTTCATCCTATGTTAATGACACTCTTACTCCATTTCTCTCTCTCTCTCTCTCCCTTTTTCCTTCCAACTTCACCATCTGCTGGCTCAGAATGCAGCATCTGTCCAATCGCTGTCCCATCTTTCTTATTGTCATTTGCTTCCTGTCTTTGGTTGGGCAACTTTGTCTCTCTTCACCGGCGTTGCTCTTAGCGTTGCTATCTATATGCCAGAAGATGATTTATCGTGTGACACTGTTGGCTCTCTCTGTGGGTTGCCAGGTTTGTCTTTGTCCACCGGTCTCAGTGGTCAAGTTGTGTGTCATTTAGTTATTTGTGTGCTTTGAGATTTTGTAGTAAAAGTCCAGAGATAAGTGTACTTTTCTTTTTCTATTCTCTTTCTCTTTTTCCTCTTTATTTCCCTTTGTCTCTAGCGAGTCATGCACATGGCCACTCTGGAAAATCTTATGCCTCATGCATGATTTCAAACATTTCTGTGTGTTTTCCACGTGCGTCAGTGTATTTGCATGTATGTGTTTGTGTGTGTCTGTGTGTGTGTGTGTGTGTGTGTGTGTGTGTGTGTGTGTGTGTGTGTGTGCACATGGTATCTTGTATGAGTCAGTAAGACCAAGCATGGATCAGTGACCTTCGCACTGTTACATTTTTAAAGCCGGCCGTGAATAATAGATCAAGTTGGAATGAAACAGCGAAGGATGAAATATGAATTCAAATAATCTGAATTACAGAGATGGGAGCCGAGAAATGGAGGGAGGAGAAAAGGAGTCGACAGATCTTAAAGAGAATGGACGAGTAGATGTAGATGAATGACACAACAGAGCATTGATATTTATAAAGACACGAGGCTCGGCAGCTCTACCTGCAGCCCGACATCATTACTTAAAGGCACAGTTCACCCAAAACAACATGCGCTCACTGGGGCTCGTCCTCTGTGCAGAAGGAAGACGGTTTCCAACGCAGTCTGATTACTGTGATTAACAGTGTCTTTTATTTTTGGAAAGAGACGTCAGTGTTTAACCTTTCAAATGTAACTTTGTGCTGCTTTGAACGTCTGCAGATGCCACAGAAATATCGTTGTTGTTTTTTTAAATGTCAGCGAAGCCCAGGTAGCAGAAAAATTATGTTTTAGTGTATTTTCTTTGACTGAAAGGGAAGCTTTAAACAAATCAAAGCGAAAGTTCACCTTGGAGTAAAGATTGAGATTACTTAACTGGGCGAAAAATTAATGTTGTAAATTGAAAACAAAATGTTTACCTCGCTTGATTTAATTCATTCGGAAATGAATCTGACCTCTTTCATCCGGTTTTAGTCTTTTGAATATTTCTGTTCTGTGGATCCTGATAATGAATTTGTCCAGATTAAGTGACAAACTCTCCAGCAAACAGAGGGCAATTTGGAGGCTTTTCAGTCCAAACAGCCTCTGCAAACACACTCAAACTTGCTTAACGCGTGAAAGAGTGCAATAGTATTCAATATGCCAAGTTTTGAGAGTGAAATAAATTAAACTGTAGTAACGCTGGTACTCGACATGTCACACACGTTAAAAGACCCAACACACTGTGTACAGTTTGTGTTCTTAAAGATGTTCAGTTTCATGGCTTTTATTTTGTTATCACCTTTCAGCGCAGATGTACATTTAAAATAATGGAAAATGAAGGTAACTCGCAGAGATAAATAATGTGAAATGGGTTTATATTTAGGTGTTAAGTGAGCTAACCTCTGCCAATTAATGCAACAGTCCAACAGAGTTGCAATTTATTTTCCTGCGGTCTGTTTGTCTACTTTTCTGTTCCAGCTTTAACGTACATGGAATAAAGTGCACAAATAAAATGCATTATTATCAAATTCAATCAAAGCTTTGGCGGGAAAGCTCCGGGTCTGAAAAGTTAAGCCAAAGCTGAACGGCCTTAAACCTGCATTCTCTCTAATGGCCATCAGGGGGCGGCTCCTCTGGTTACAAAAAGAAGTCTGGTTGTATAGAAGATTACTACTAGTTTCAAGTCTTCTTCAATACAGCATGATGTTCATTTAGTAAATGATGGTCCCATTTAGAGAAAAATAGACAATAAAGCAGAGTATGGTTTAGGGCGGGGCTGCTTTGTGATTGACAGGTCGTTACCACGGCGTTGTTAGGTCTGGGAGTCATCTGTGTTTTGGTCTTACAACTTTAACCCTGTTGTCAGTTCATGAAAATTAATTGTAACCCGTTTGGTCGTTTAAAAATGTTTCATTCAGAGTTTGGTTGGACTTAGCTCCAACCTCTCATGTCACTTCTGGTTTTGAAAAAACAAGATGGCGACGCCCAGAAGGGCAGTACACATGTACATGAAGATGCCACAGTGACTACGACCACGCACATACCGCCTATGGATGCTACAAAACTTTTGAAACTGTAGATCTTACAAATCAAAAGATTCAATACAAGGAGAAAAGTGTCTCGAAATAAAAGTTTAATTTACAGCAACAAACCTTCTTGCATGAGGCAAGAATTGAAGGCAGTTCATTGGACGTCTATGAATCGCCACCTGTTTGTCACCACGGCTTGGCCTTCATGAGCTTCTCCCTCTGTTTTACTTTATTCATGCAATATTTAGGTCTCGCTTTCTGTGACTTCAACTCTGATTCGACATTTCAGGAGCCGTCCTCGCCGCTCCGATAGAAAATCTATCGGGGCTTCCAACTTTGAAGTCCTCCAGATAGCGGATGATCAAAACAGGGCGAGTTCTCGCTCATCAGCAAACCATCGACCGCTCCGCTGCAGATGCTCATTAAATTTCGAGATTGTAAAAATGAGGCTCTGAGAGAGACAACCTTTTTGGCCGCTCTTTGCCTCGCGCCGGCGCCGACAAATGAGACGGGAAGAAGACTCGGAGAGCGGCTGAGAGACGCCTGGCTGACAAACCTCATCAGGACGACGACAGATCATCCTGAAGCTGAAGCTGAAAGCTCTCCTCGGATAGTTAACGTCGTGCTGAAAGTACACTTTGTACACTTTATTCTGTTGAGTTTGCTTCACCCAAACCCGCCTGCTGGTGACAACGAGCTTTAGCCTGCTGGCAACCGCGTCACGCTCAGTCGATCAATCAGTTCAGTTCATCGAGGAATCAATCAACCCATCAGTTTACGCCCCGAAAGCTCAAGTGAATGGAAACAAACAGCGGCCGGCGCTCCTTCGATGGTCCGATACAGTCTCCGGGTCATCAAGTGATAAATTGAAGTCACTCAGTTTGGGGCGAGATGCCCTGCTCCTCTGTACCTCTGTGCTAACTCTGATGATATATTTCATAAATCATGTCTTTTTTTTATTGAGCAGTGAGAGTGAGAGAGAGAGAGGAGCGGCATCGCGAAAAAAAAAAAGAAAAAACCTGCTCGCCGAGGGAGCCCAGGCTGTGGAAAGAAGGCAATTTAGGTGACATTGAGGATGAAATGCATTTCACTTCTCATTGTCCTCAATGTGGAACGACCACAGCGGTAGATTCAAAGAACTTCCAATATATGCAATATGCACTTCACGTCCGTTTGCATTCAGAACGGAGCTCACAGAACGGCCGGAGAGGAACAGCTGCGTGCAGCAAAATACAGATTATGTTCGCTTTAACTTCAAGTTAAATAAAAAGAAAAACGACGTCATAGTTTACACTGTTTTGCCAACAATCATGTCATAACACAAATAATTTGAGTCTGAATGTAATTCACATGAATAAGCGAAGCTTTTAATGTTTCTTATGTCTGTACGGATCACCAGCTGTATTTACATATTCAGAGGGAAGTATCCATTATCATCGTCCTTATAATTGGAATTGAATAGCGATGCTCTAATACGATCATTATGTAAAGATACGTTGATCTACCACAAGAACATTATGCATCAACAGTCTTATCTTTTGTATGATTATTGCAGACAGAAGCCTTGGTTCAGTCTCACCATATCAGTCTTGGTTAAGATTAGGGAGAGACTGGTCATGCTTAAAATGAACTAACGTAAGAGACGAAATAGGAGGATCTTTCCTGCTGCACCACTGAACATACACATCGGTCATTTTAAGGCGAGACACCCCGGGCTAACACATTTTTCATGCACTGGTCGATTTTGAGATGTGGGGCTATTTGGCTTCATGCCTTGTTCTTCTTCCAGAATAGTTAGCGTAAGACAATGCCTCATACTAGAGCATGGTTACTCCATTGTTCCAGATTTTACATGTAAATCAGATTATAAATGTATAAAGTATAATACATTGTTATTGGGACACACTTTGCATGTTGACTTCTTTTACTTTTGATACTCAAAGTACATTTGGCTGCTAACGTTTGTGTACTTTTACATAAATAAGATTTTGTAATTGAGTCTTTTTCCTACTTCTCCATCAGTTAAAGATGTTAAGTCTTATTCCACAGCAACCTCTGTGAAAAAGTCAAATTAACACACAGTATTATTGGACAGATTAAGATTAATGCTTTCCTTTATAATTGTTCAAACCAATGAAAAGACAAATTAAATGGGTTAAATGAAGCTAATGTACATTTAAAAAAGTTCTAATGTTAAAAAATATCCAATGTAGATTTCCTCTAATAGTCTCCAGAATCTAAAACCAAACTATTTTTAAAGTTGTGGCATCAATGTCCCAGGGGGCCGTGGGTTGTTCCTCCTATAAACTGAGCTATTTCAGACAAAGTATTCCTCGTAAACAACTAAGAAGCCGAGCCCTGTTATCTGCACTCACACCTCCAGTACCAAAATACAATGTTTTCGGTGGAGGAGCACGGTGGAAGACATTTGAAGAAAGACATTGAGCACGCTCAACAAATCCTCAATCAACAATGATCTTACAAAAAGTGATGTATTGTTATTGTAGCACCCCAACACTCTCGAGTAAATCTAAGTTACCTATTTGATGGTTCGTTTCTGTAACTTTCTCAACCGGGCTACATCATTATTAAATTTGTTTTCAACACTAGTCATCAGTAGCTTTGCACAAGTAGAAACAACTACTTGGTTCGGTTTAGGAAAAGATGGTGGTTTGGTATAAAATAACGTTACTAAAGTACAGAAGATACGAGACAATAAAAAAGCCAATGTTGACCTGTGGTTTCACTCAGGACAGGAACAGCCGTCTCCTGGGTGAAAGTCCAGTGTTTCCAGAATCCCCCCCTTCACCCTGACCTCGTCCTTTTGAAGACTTTGTGGCTCTTTACACTAAGTTCCCCGTCCCTAATCCCCATTGGTTACGTTGGTTGTATTACAAATTCATACTTTTCCAGCCCGACACATTTCACTGCATGTTTCAAGTCCAGACTGGACGTCACCTGCTACACCGAGTCTGTTTTGTGTCTGTAACCCTCCTCCCCATTTCCCTCGGCCGCCCTCCCTCGCTCTCTGTCAAAAGGAGCACACACATCTACACACCTCCGATTTCACGTCTCATCGCCCCCCGTGACCCACATAGACCAGGAACTAATTCTCACAAGCCAGAGAGAGCCGGAGAGATAGAAATGGAAACAGAAAAGTGACGGGAGGCAGACCGAACGAGGAGGACGGGAGGGCCGGCGCTAAATGGGAGAAAGCAGAACGCCAAAGCGGCAAAGACAAGCAAGATGCTCGGGGGAGGGGGGGAGAGGGGGATGAGGGGAGGGGAGGTGGAATTGGGTAGGAAAAAAAAACGAAAGAGGGAGGAGGAATGGAGCCGGGTAATGTAGCCGGTAAGTGATAGACTGAGCAGCGGGAGAGGTAGAGCGAGGTCAGATGGAGAGATGGATGGAAGGAGAGTAGCAGAGGGGTGGAAGAAGAGAGATTTGGGTCGGCGGAGTGCAACTGCACCGAGAGAGAGCCGAGATGAGAAGGGTAAAAAGGGGGGAGACAGCGAGAGAGAGCGAGACAAGAGGTAGGAAATCAGTTGAGCAGACAGAATGTGAAGATGTGTAGAGGATAAATGGAGGGGGTGAAGATGAGAGAGAGGAGGAGATGGAGGAGGAGGCTGCGGAGTAACAGGCATCGGTATTCCAGCCTTGTACTCAGTTTCCAGCCAAGACAAATGAGAGCCAACATCAGGGAGGAAGTGGATCAGCTGAAAACACACCAACCTCTCCCTCTGTCACTCCGCTCCCCTCCCTCCATCCCTCTCCCCATCTCAACCCCCCAAAAAAGAAAGAGGCTCATAGCCGAGGTGGATCGTTACTGCCGGGACCTTTTTTTCCCCGACGTTGCACAAACTCACGCGCGGCGGCATAGTGTCACGAATAAACCGTTTGGCTGCGTTACGCTCACCCCGTCCTCAGGTTAGTGCAGCGGCATGGGACGTCCTGTAATTACAGAGAACATTAGGCTTCTCCTCTCCCGTCACTCTGCCGGAAAGACTTGTTTGAGGTGTCATCATGTCAGGGTTATTTATTGACGTTGTTTATTCATGAGTTTCAGAGCCTTGAGGGAGAGAAAAATATACAAATTTGCGCCCCGGCCAGTTTAGGAATTGAATATGATACATTTTGATCACTGAATAAGCTAAAAAGCTTATACTCCGTGCTATGGACACATTTCCAAACACTAAAATAAACTAACGCATGAAAAGTATTGAGATATATATATATATACATATATATATAAATATGTCTATATATCTCCAAGTGGCTCTTTCAGATTACATTGTCCATAGCCTGTAAATCTATGCAATTTTGCATTGCAGGTACAAAATTGCCCCACACTTAACCTTAAAAAAATAGTATATGATGTCACCGTTTTGGATTTACTGTGGTGCGAAATACATATTGAGCAGAGTGATCCCAAACTGTAAAGTAGTTCATGAAAACCATGCTGCAGTTTCTTCCACAGCTCAACACACACAATGCTTCTCTGTTTGTATCCGCTGATCTTGCACATTTGTGGGGTTGAACAAAGGTGAACCTGTTAAGAGTCTACGGGGGAAATTGCACCAAGACAGGAAAACCTTGTGTTCGTCTGTCGTGTGGAAGCTTTAGTTGCCGCGAATGGAAGAGCTCATTTTCACAGCGACTGCTGCCGGAGCGACTGCACCTCCGGGCTACGCAGTCATATTCGCTCTGTGCACCGAACTGACAGCAGCTGGAGTTCGACAGTGCTATTGAAGCGGGATCCAAGGTAACATCAGAACTGTATGTAAAGTGCAATGAGGGGAGAGGGGGCAAATATTACCTGTGTGAAAACTAAACTGCATTAACGTGAAGCAACGACTTCAGTATCTGTAGTCATTACGCCTCGGTAAGAAAACCCAGCAGCGGGCACTCTGGATGCTCTGTAACTGACCAGGGCTGCCACAGCAACCAGGAAGTCACATGGTTTACCTGCTTTTTTAAAGGGATCGCTCTCTATTTCTAAACCTGAAGAAGATACACTCAGCAGAGTGCAGATCTCCACTAGCTGTTTCTCCCTCAAGATGGAGGCGAAGATAAACAAAAGCAGGGATTTATTCATCTTGCATCATTCCTAATGTAAGTGGAACATAACGGAATTATTCTGCGGATGCTCCAGTTCAAAATGAGACCAAACTTTTTTCTCTGAATAACAGTTTTCCAACCATGAAAAAAAAAAAAGGCTTGGCAGACGAGACAGTGCTTGTTTTTTAGCCTTGCAGATGAATGGGAATGTGATCACTCGAGAGTGAGGAGTGAGCAGTCAATGACGGTATTAAACAGACAATATAATGGGTTATTCCAAAAAAATGTGAATCACTGAAATTAAAAGAGGTCGTGGAGCAAACAGTCATTAATAATCCCAGTTATTAGCCGGTTTATGGGTCCAGTAGTATGCAAGATCAGCCGTGGACGGACAGACAGATGCGCACACTCTACCGAAAGCATGATCTCCAGGCCTGTGCATTTACATTTTAATACGCATTCTTGTTTTCTTTATTCTGCCCGCATTGTAATTGGAGCTCAATATACAACATTATGTTGGCACAGCTGGCAAACGTGTAAACAAAGGCAGCAATGTCGCTGTCTCGCTTCCTCTTTGCCGAGGTCGTCTGAAGATTAGGCTCGTTTGAGACGCCGTAGCAGGAGGACGTGGATTTAGCTTTTTAATGGGGAGTTTTTCTCTTTTTTTTCCAAATATGATCAAACGGTGCATATTGTGTTTACGCCTGGCCAAAGACAAACGGAGTCAGACCATCTGCAGATTCAGCCCACGCGTAACATCTGCAATAACATGTGTTTGTCCTCATCCTGATAAGATTTCTAGATCCAGATTAATTTATTCAGCATCAGGTGTAACTGTGCTCAAAACGGAGAGTGCACATGACTAAATTGCATAAACGATGATCTTTATGGACCTGAGATTCCTCCGAGGTCTGTATTTGACCATAAATAAATACGAGAGTTCAGTCCTGATTGATTTAGAAAGAGTGAGTGAGAATAAAAGTCATTGTGCTTTGAGTCTGCGGTCATGGGGCGGCGTCCAAAATTCCTACTTTCATCAATAGGCCATAGACTCAGACTGCGTTACCTCCCTCAGTGATAGACATTGACTCAACAGACATGTAATTAAAATGAGAAATCTTCAAGCTCGCCCCCTTAAGTGCCTCAATCCACTACTTTTATTCTCTATAAACACATAGTTTTGGTGCAAATGGCGGCTGAAGGCGGCACGCTGCTAAATATACACTTGAACACATGCGTTTCAGCAGCTTTGCTGATTGAAGGGTGTTAGGGGGAAACGAACTGTGATCTTGATGACACTATAGTATCAACATGAGCCAGTCACATGATCCGTTCCCCGCCACGGCCTTCAATCAGCTTTGAGTTATCCCTTCAGTGTAATCTCCTCCCTCTCTCTCTCTCTCTGAATAACACATCCAGCAGCACACAGTAATGATTCCACCCACTCCATCCCTCTCTCTCTTTTTCTCTCTCTTTTTCTCTCTCTCTCTCTCTCTCTCTCTCTCTCTCTCTCTCTCTACCTACCCCCCACTGGGTTTTCCCGCTCTGATTACTGTTTGTTCATATAAAAACAAAACCCACTGTAGGAAGGATGTACAATTCGGGCTGAAAATGAGGAGACACAGATTTGTCATGTCTCTCTCTCCCTCCCTCTCTCTCTCTCTCTCTCTCTCTCCCCCCCACACACACACACACACTTTGATGCAAGAGGATCAAATGGCAGTCGGAACATCTCTATGAATCATCACAACAGACCCACACAACACTTGCCCCGCTCCCTCTTGTCTCTCTCATTAAAGGGTACGTCTGGTGATATTCTATATTTCTGTACCGTCAGCAAACCCGAAAAGACCAAACACAAAAATGACTTGATCCCACTAATAAGTACCGTCTGTGTAGCCAAAGCCTGATCTATCTTATTCCTCTGTACCACTGTTTCCCCAAAACTATTTAAAAAACCACACACACACCAATGCGGATCATCGTTGCACTGGGTGACATGTTCGTTCGTTAGTAGCTGAACATTTCAGACTCTGACCTCTGAGTTTATACACAACAGGTCTGTTGTTGTGCTCTTCGTTTCTCTGTCGTTTCCTCCAGTTGGAGAAAGAGGCAACCAAGATAGGAATAATGAAGTCAAGTTCCTGCATAGCGTCATAGCTTCCTAGTTACCGGAGCCACAACAATCCCAACAAAGTCAAAAATCAACTACAATATCTTCAATTGTCATGAAACACTCATCTTCAACAGGAAGGGGTGCCGGTTGGTTGATGACGTCACTCACGACCGATTGGTTGAGGGAGAAACTAAACTAAATACCATCCACTTAAAACAAGCAATCAACTACAATGAGCACAATGCAATGTCCTGCGAAATTAATAAAGTCAACCAGAAAGGTGATTGCTGTAAATGCTCACAAGCACATAAAAGGTAAAAGCTGTTGGTTTTTGACTGGTTGGTCCAACACTTTCACCCAGACTGAAATGTCTTTGCAGCTATTGGATGGATTCGTACAGGTACTCGTGCATCTTTCAGGATGAATTGTACAAACTTGTGTTTCTGACCAAATACCTGCAAAATCTAATCCCGTTCTTGGGCAAAAGATGCCATGTCATGTGATGACATCAGCATGTCAGTCTCAGCATGTTAGACTCTCCTCCTTCCTCACTTCCTCTCCATCTCTCTTGCCGTTTCTGGTTCCATTCTACAGACTGACACAATCTGAATCATGAATTCAGAAAACAACATTTTTAATTAAACAATGTGCCTCCAGAAAATTGGCAAGTATTTCTTGAAATCAGCCTCTAAGCATGTATTTAAAACTCCATATTTAGACATTAATTAAAGCATTGTAGCAGTGTACTGATGAGAACAACAACTCCACGGCTATTACGGCCCTCTGCATTGTCCTCCTTGCTTATTTCTTTCTGAAATAAACGGCACACACAAACGCATTTACACACAAGTTCGGTGCCGGAGTAATAACGGGAACGAGATGGAGGCAGCCAATTGTCTCTACTGTATCTTATTTGTACCAGGGAAGATGAGCAATCGAACCGAAATTAAATGAACAGGGGGGGGAAGAGGAGAGGAGCGACGCAGCAGCAGTAGCAGCCAAACACCCAAAAAAAAAGTGTTGTTACGTTGAATTTAAAGTGCTCTGAAGAGGATAAGCAAGTAGGCCAGTCAGGAGAGGAGGAGAAATAGGAGGAGGAGAGGAGAGAATGGGTGGAGAGGAGGGGAACAGGATGGGGAATTGATAAATAGATCATTGTATGCACGGAGCTGCTCTGCCTCTCCTCTCCGTCTTTCCCACGTCTCCTACTACCCCCTGACACCAGATAAACAGAATTCATAACTCATCTGTTTACTGTAAATGAGCCTAAGTAAGGCCGGAACACAGAGGATTCACACGAACACAAAGGATTTACACACACACACGCACACACACACACACACACACACACACAACCAACAGTTGTACTGTATAACGTTTTTTATTCTGTTCCACTCTTTGTGTTTCTTGTCTCCTTTCGGTTTCTTCTGCAAAGGAGCTTCTGTGTGTGTTTGCTCAAGGTTTTGACAGGACTGGTGGCTAGACACTTAACAGCACAACACACACCATAAAACACACACACACAGATACATAAAGGCTCCTTTGACATACTGTATCTCGAATAGAGGAAGCAAGCAGGTGTGTACGATTTTATGTGAACGATTAAACACACACACACACACACACTCTCATCAGGGATTGAATAGACTTAAACATATAGAAACACTGCATGGCTGTAATGACGTGTAGCTCTGGTGGAAACATGACAGAGAGATGAGTACAGAGACATGAGAACATAGAAATGGCAGAAAGGTACTTGGGCTATTTATTCCCTCCATCTCGACTTGCAGAAACACCTCAGAAACCGTTTCACAGATGTCCTCTCCTCTGTGTGAAATCATTGCTGGCCAGCTGTTGGTCTGCATGATTCATGGGGAACGATCATATTTTGATGGATAAGGTAAGGGGTGGTATAAAGCAGGGAAGCCTTGTTTTTCTCTTCCTGTGGGTGTGTAAAATCTATTAACCTCAAAAGCAGCGGCAGCAAAAAATCATAAAAGTTAAAAAAAAGAGTCAAGGATCCGATATAAATCTGATGTTCCAGCTTCTGGGTCCCTCTTTGCGTTTTTGTTCTCACAGAGTGACTTTTAGGGGCTGTACAAAAAGTATTAAGGCTGGAAGAGAGGTTGAAAAAGAGGAAGAGGAATGTATTTTTAATTTTTGCATTTTGTAGTCTGACTTTTTTTGGGGGGGGAAAGCAGGGGAGGGTCTTTTAATTTGTACTCATCCTTAATTTATATCTCAGGCTTCCCTTGCAAGATGAAAAAAAAGAAAGAATGAAATGTTCATTAATGGGCTGCACAGTGGTGGCACTTCATCTTGCATAATAATACAACAATCCTGTCACCGTTTCAGGGCGACGTTTGTTTCCAATCAAAGTCAACTAATCACACTAATGAGTAATGAGAAACGCAGAATATGGATAGTCATAAATTACTGATATTAGACGATGAAGGTTATCTGTCCTCCAAATTAAACACAATATTTTCCACACACAAAAGTGTCTTCAGACCCGACGCTTATCAGCAGGGTGACAAAATCACTTTGTTGCTTCCCAAAACCGTTTAAAAATCCGGGTTGAAACATAAACGATATGACCAGTGTTGTCCTGGAGATTGGTCTCGGTCTCAAGACCACTTTTTCTCCAGTTGCTCTCAATCTCGCGTCGGAAATCGATCGCACCTCAGATAGAGATGACTTTATTTCAAGTGCACAGAGAGTCTTGACTCAAACACACATTTTACGGCCCTACTGGGATTGCGGTTTGATTATAGGTTCAGGCACAACATCTAATACAAAATCATTTCCGTACAGTCCCTTATAAAGGATTTAGACGCTCCCCTTCTACCCTCGGGTCTGCAGATTCAGCAAAAACGCATTTGCACTCTCTCTCTGTGTTACTCCTGAAATCCTCATTTTCCAAACACAAGGCATTTAAACGCCACCTGTTCTCCTACCTCATGTCCCCCTGCAGTTTATTTGCAGCGGCAACACACTTTGTTACAGCCGGGGCTCCAGTACTGCAGCAAATGAGTTTCTGAAAGTGTGGAGGAAACTAAAACCTATATTGAATATGAACGATAACATATTAGAAACTGGATAATCTTTCTCACCTGAATAGAAGAAAAAACAAATCTAGACACAGAGACGATGGAACAAGGAGATTAAATCCATTTAGCTTCCTTTTTTTCCCCCCACAATCCATTTCTGTTCAGACAGAGGTCATTGGTACAGATAATAAGCACGGATTGGTTGTGTACGTGCAAAGTATTGCAAAATGTGGCTGAAAAGTTGTGTTTTTTAAGTTCTTTAAGTTTCAAATGATTATTGTCATACTTTTGACTGAAATAACTTTTTATTTAGTATTTAAACACATGAATTGAGAGTCATTGGGGATCAAGGTCAGAGAGGCAAACCACCACCAACCTTCTGTTTTGGCATTTAATAACCAAACATCAGAGCTGAGCTCCAGCTGCCCCATTGTTACACGTAATACATGCACCTGCAACAACAGGCCTTTGATTGTGGCTCCATTCGGTGTTTACCGAGCTGCATTAACACCTGTATGCGAGGGGAAGCCTGTTCCTCTGCATATTCAGTCGAGGAAAGCTTTTGTTCTTTTGGTTTTTGGCTGATTATCTGAGGAGATGAACACTTGGATATACTAATCATAAAAATAATGCATTGTATTTGTATAGCGCTTTAAAAGGTACTCAAGGGACTTGAATATGGAAGCTGTGGTTGTCTTTGTTTTAGCTTGTCAGTAGATTTCGCTACATGTTTACACAATTACAATTTGTATGTATATATATATATATATATATATATATATATACATATATATATATATATATATATATATATAGCTTCTTTCCACTGGCCGTCACTCTGATGAATAACTAATCAGACACCTACATCTGGACTACTTTGCACTATTTTTGACTACTGTTGTCTTTAATGTCTTTTTTATATTTATGTTGTTATTGTAAATGTGTGTATTGTGTCGATGTGTGTGTAAACAAAAACCCGATTCTGATTCTGATTCTGATATACATTTTTTAACTATTAGCTACGACCACATATTCTCACTGTACATCCTTACCCGAGACCATAAACAATATTAACATTTACAAAAAAGCGTAATATCTATAATCTATGTGGAAAGCAATTCAATAGTTGCACTGAAGCACCGTCTTTACAGACTACCAGACGTTTAAAACCATGGAGAAAAACTAAAAATGCAATATATTAACTAATCAAACACTGACAAATGAACTTCCATGACCTCCGCCATCTCTGGAAAATCAGCAAAGACGTTGTACCTCGTGCACTTGAATCTCAAGAGGACTTGAGGAAACTCATTGAGGGGATATGAAAAATACAATGTCATCAGAAGGCAGCAACAGTATTGTTATATTAAGGTGTTTATTTCAGTCAAAAGATCTGAATATTTCTTCCACAGTCTAAACCACCATTGAACAGTTGCATCATACATCTACACGCATTTAATTCCATCAAAACTACTTCATTATTGATTATGAATAAAGATATTGGTAATGGGGTGTCTTGCTTTTTGTATTCTGAACACTTTAGTTACGACATTAAGAGTTTAAATGATCAAAGGATGAAGTCTTCCCATCTGAGAGGCGTTCAAGGCGTGCTAAGCTTTATGCCCCTTGTTATTCAGCTGCTTATCCAAAGGCCAATTTCAATCTAAGACTCCACCTGTTACTCTTTGATCACTTTAGACTGAACTCATAAACATGCAACACGACTCTTTGCTTCTCCAGAAGAGACAGCAAGGTGTTTACAGACTTGTGCTCGGTTCCTCATGCTGATCTCTGCTCACGTCTCTCTCTCGGATCTGTCGCCTCGCATTATCTTACTAATATCTCAGAGTTTGTTTCCTCGCATAAAAACAGCAGGGATTAATTTAGTGTTCGCTGCTCTGGAAGTGCAAGAAGCTATGAAACACAAAGAAAAAAAGCAATCCCGATCAATATGAGATCTCTGATATTAATGCCCTTGATTCACATGTCTGTCTGCAGCAATATGATTCTGAGATGTGGCTCGCTTGCAGGGAGCAAGATGTTTTATTGTTGCATAAAATCACCCTAATATATCTGCAGGGGGTTCAATCAATACCAACGACTTAACGATTACTTTGCATGCTGAGATGCTGAAATGAGATTTCTGGCTTTCCAAAATACACTTTTGTCATAGTTTCAAACACACACACACACACACACACACACACACACACACACATCCAGAGAAAACTTTGTAAAGACGGAGAATGGTGGTTGTTAAAGTGCGTCACGAGCGTTACATCACAGTTCATTCTGAAGCCATAAAAAGCGAAACAACCCTATTTTATTTCACACAGACCTGTGCAACGCCGCTGTACTCGGCCAGCAGCTGGTCATCCTTGATAACGGTCATGAATTACATTATGCTCTTTTAAACGTCCTGGGAGGGAAAGTGGAGGCGAGCGAAACATCTGAGCGGAGATATGTGATCCATAATAAATATAACTCAGCTGGAAACATTTGTGAATGAGCTTCTATCATAAAACACTCGAACACAGACACCTGCTCTGGTTGACAGTGCTAATAAAGTCCATTCAAAGCAGTCGGGGACTATTCAACACCATGTTCGCATGTTCAAATCAAGCTAAAGCCCAACACACATTTTGAATTGTCACAGTAGGAAAAACAAAAGCTGTAAATAATAAATGTCCACGAATCCAGAACAGTTACAGGGTGCTGGCATTATTCATGCTGGCTCACTGTCACACTCTCATGGTTTACTGGGACACGGAAATGAGATTATCCCTGAGATCAAAACAGGCGCTGGAGGGGCCTTTACAGTTGGAACCGTATGGCCACTGACAACGCGTTGTAACCACGCTCTCGTGTTTCATAGTAAGATACAGTCAAGGGTCCTCAATCCTGGATCAAAATACAAATAATAGACCTCAATTAAGCGATTAAATGAAGCTAATTCAGAGGCTTGATTGCGGCTAAGTCAATGGAAAGAGTCCCGTGGATGTGAATTCAGTGCGACTGCAGCCAAGGGGCAATCGGGTAACATTGCAAATGTTTCCGCTGGAGCAAACACTGTGTTTGTGTTTATCCCAAAAGTGGTATGAGTCAACGATAAAAACAGAGACGAGAGAGAAAAATGAAGAGAGAGAAGATGAACGCAGAAAAAGCAGGAGTTCCCACTGAGACTGAGCACTCTCACACACACACACACACACACACACACACTAGTACACGCATTGCTTCTGTAGCCGGCTAACGGTTAACCTCTGTCAAATCTGCGCATCGGTTATTCGTATGGCAAATAGACACGGCACTGCAAATCACCAGCCAAATTTGCACAGTGAAGATGATAATAAATAGACTGTCTATGTAAACTGCAGAAACCTGTCCAGCTGCTTCCCATCTTATCTGTTCTACACACATCCTGCACCACGCCGGCCCTTCTAGTCCTGAACGTCAGCTCTCTGCCCATTAAACTGCCGTGGTAGTTGCTGGCAATTATTTTGTAAGCTGCAATACTTTTTCACACCATCTGCAATTTCACTTAACTCGAGTAAACATTGCCTAATGACCGACATTGAACCCTTCACTTTGGTAGGAAATAGACCTCGTTATTGAATACAGGATCATATCATGTATTTAATGATTTGCTTTATTTATTCGGAGAGCAAGCAGAAGAACTGAATGAGTGTGAAAATAAAGTTAAAAGCTTCAAACAAAATAATGAAAAAAACTTCTCAGTGTTTGATAATTGTGTTTAACCACAAACTACAAATGCAAGTGTTTAATCCCCGGCTGCAATTGAATAAAAGAGTAAAACGCATAAAAGGTCAATTAAAGTCAATAAAATGCAATGAATGGAATTGCTTCTGTTTCTTCCATAACCTTTTCTTTCAGCCTTATTTTATCCTTTTCAAATGATGAGTGGCATTTCTGAAAATTGATCGGAGTGGAGAGACCTGTGCCTCAGATCCTCCTGTAGCACTGCACATGTGTATGAAACGGCACGACGGAGGGAAATCTGTGGCCCTCAGTTCAATCGCTTAATTCTACAAATGTCATGTCAACCACTGAGTACATCCCATCTTAAACTGCTCCATTTACCTCCTATGTGAGTGCTTCAAACATGTTATTTTTTTGTGAAAAAAAACAAGAACAAAAAGCTGGATGCCTCTCAGGAGAGAGATGATGTGTTGTAGAGACGATGGAGGAAGACAGAGGAGATCGGGTTGAAATACGGCCGTGTTCTGCAAAGGGCCTTTGAGTCGATTACCAGCGAAAAGAAGGCTTTTATACGAGCCCCGGGCTAACATACATCATACAGTATGTGGAATCTGGGCAGCCCACATACTGTACTAATGACTCCGAATTCTGTTCATTTTTCATCAAAATCTACAAGCTGCAAGTCTCTTAACTCCGAGTGTACACAACAACTGTGCAGCTCGCAGTCTTCAGAGGCGGAAATTTGCGAACGTCTGTCATCCCGAAATGTAAATTGGATTGATGCGGTTTGTTGTCACGAGCATTTAAATGAGCAACTCGGATTTCTCGCGCTCTCTCTCTCAAGTTAACACAGAGTGACGACCACAGAGTCTTAATCGTGGAAGGAGTCGGAGCGCCGGGTGATTCATAAGGAGATGTAGAGAACTTGTATTCATTAAAATTCTAAGAATAGGACGGCTGGTCTTGGGGGTGACCGGTCAGGTCATGTGACCATTTATACCTCCTAATGACTGCAAAAAGGAAAAGATCTGCACTCATGTTCGTCTCCTATTCACAGTTATATTTTATAAAAAGAGAACACTTTGCATCGTGTTCTTGCCTTTAGCGTTCCCTCTTTTCATCTTCAACATGAACACACACACATTAGCCAAAGTCAAGGACACTAGATACACACTGAACTCAAAGCACAGACGATATATAGAAAATGTGCAGCCTGATCATCGAGTCCAATGGTTTAAAGAAAGAAAAAA
>NC_136594.1:5879717-5952217 GCF_910589615.1 Taurulus bubalis | reverse complement strand
ATGCATAAGAGAAGCAGTTTTTTTTTCTTTTTTCCCCCCGCATGAACAATAAAAAGCCCTCCGGCCTGACAGGATTCTGTGTTTTCTTTAGTAATCCACTAAAAATAATGTCCTCTCTGCCTTCAGGGATGTATTGTCTTTTAAAACAAAGCTGTGTTTCAGAAAAATGTGGACATATTATAATTGTCTGTTTTCATATATGTGTGCAAGGCAGAAAAAGACAGAGGGGGCCAAACGCTGACGCTCAGCAGCAGTGACATCCTCTTTGTATACCTCTTATTGCGTTTCTCTTTCCGTTCCTCCTTCACCCGCATTGCATTTATGCTGCGGCTGAGATCTCTGCATTTATTCAGATTTATTTTAGTGCACAATTTTGAGTGTCTCAAGCAAGGCAAGTAATTGTTTGCTCTGAGCAATAAGACGTGAGTGGGGTGCGATGGCATTAAGTGAGAGCTGGAACTCAAAGTACAAGGACGCCACGTAGACGGGGATGGAGGACAATGTGTGTGTCTAAGGTGCAAATTGTTCGTGTCTAAAGTGTCTTCCTTATTTATGCACATAGAAAGGAAGGAAAAACAACTGTCAAAGCACTCAAAACAGCCTCTGTTCCCACTACTGTAGGTGTCTCCAGGACCACAGGTTGCCATGGTGACACACACAAAGACTCAAAAGGTGAAAGCAATTGCAGCCGCACTTAAGCCGGTTAACATTGTCGTTCCGCATTATTGGTTGTTATTGATCTTTCGTATTGAATGCTTTTGTTAGAATGAGCTCATTGCCGTAGAAAAGACCATGATAGGGGATTTGGGTCAAATGTGGAAGAGAAACAGATTGACCAGAGCAGGAAAGACAATGTGCCGATCTTTAAGTGTGACATTGCAAAGTAAAAGGCTTTATGTCGGTGTTCTCCTCGGCAGCTGTGCAAACCATGGAGGTGCAAGCTGCCCTTTTTTTCTATTGATCTTAAATGAACTTCCAACATAAATAAACAGCTGGGAACTTTAGTTATTGGCAATTGTTACTCAAGCGGGGAAATAGTGAATTTGTTCGGGACCATTTTCTTCTGCACGTTAACACGCATTTGGTGCTCTAGTGAACATGTACAGCCTTAGAATGGTGCATTGTGGGGTTTACTAAAGAATAAACCAACTATGTCACACTATACAGGCAATATTGCTAGTAGGATGAATTCATTTTATTTTCATTTGTTGTTAAAACCTTATAATATCCCCTGTCTTTTATAGAGTTCCCAGAGTTATGTAACTCTACACTCAATCATATCCGGACTCTCATCCAAACACTTCAACATAGCAGAATATAAGTCAAATGTACCCGGAACCCAAACCTGGTTTATATTCTAATGTCATAATTAGCTGCTTTGCAGGACTGCAATTATTTATTTGCTTTGCAAACTATATACAGTAGGTGCTGGCATGTTGGGCATTGGGCAGAAACACACTGGATACTCCAGCCATTAACCAGGACCACTGACACAAGCGAAAAACACAATATATCTACTCCAGGCAATAACCAGGACCACTGACGTGAGAGAAAAACACAATATATCTACTCCAGGCAATAACTAGGACCACCGAGAGAGAAAAACACAATATAAATACTCCAGGCTATAACCAGGACCACTGACATGAGAGAAAAACACAATATAAATACTCCAGGCAATAACCAGGACCACTGACATGAGAGAAAAACACAATATAAATACTCCAGGCAATAGCCAGGACCACTGGCGACATAAATACAGCCAACAGGTTCTTTTTGTGAGGTTTTTCCAAATGTCTAGCTAACTAGTCTTTTTAACGTTCCGTGTCAAAGCTTCACATCATTTCTGACACGAGCTTCTAGTTGAATCTCAGCACTCTGGCATCCGCCATCCCGGCGTTGCCATGGCTTCTTTGTGTTTGTACACTTCCTATATGGCTCAGTGAACTTCATTATGTAAGTCCATGTACCTTTCCACCACCCTCTTTATTGTGTGTGTGTGTGTGTGTGTGTGCGTGTGCGTGTGTGTGTGTGAAAGAGAGATGTGTGTGCTCTGCATTGCGTGTAACAGGGTAGTAGCACATGCTGAGACTGGAGAACAGTTCTTTACATCTGCCTTAATTGAACCGCACTGAAGCATAAATTAGTCTGCCCTGCCAACTCTGCAGTTTCTAGTGTGTGTATGTGCGTGTGTGTGTGTGTGTGTGTGTGTGTGTGTGTGTGTGTGTGTGTGTGTGTGTGTGTGTGTGTGTGTGTGTGTGTATGGTGAGTTATTGCCCACGCATGTTTCTGCATTTTGGTAAACAAATTCCAGACTGGACTATTTTTGTTATTGCCTGTTTTTTGCACACATACTCACTCTTAAGGTTTTTTTTTAAATCACAATGTGCAGTATAATGAGTGGAAGTCAAGTATTAATCCTTTTGATGATTTTGAAAAAAGTTGAATAGAGGAACATCTCCTCTCTCTCTCTCTCTCTCTCTCTCTCTCTCTCTCTCTCTCATGCATGTTGTCATTTTTTACTGTCTGCACGGATACATTCATCATCTCCACTTTCTCTCACTTCTGACCGATCACCTGTCTTCTCCATGTTCTATTCCAACTGAAAATATTCAAGTAAGTCAGAGTTGTGCCCGACCCTCTGCTTCCTCCATTTTCCACCACGATCTGCGTGATTTCACCGTCTGGCTCTTCACAACCATAACCATCGAGTAGCTCCCTGTCAAACTCTTCCTCAAGAGACCTTTTCCATCTTCCACAAGCAAAAGAGAGATCTTTACTCACTTTATAATACCGTGTGTGTCATTGCCGTCCAAAACTGTTCCAAATATTGCACAAAAATATCCATACAAGTATTATTTAATACATGCCAAACAAGTCTTTTGTGTGCATGTCTTTTGTCTCAAGTTAAGTCTTAAGTCTCTTATTGTTTAAATGAGAGTTTGATAATCTGCTGCATGTCATCCGGTCTGTTTACAACACGGCGTAGCTCCGTCTTTGGTTTATGATCTCCTTAAACAGCCTATTGCAATGCAAGTTCCTCCAAAGTAAATTGCATATAAATGTAAATTTAAAAAGGAATGGATTTAGATTATCATCACTCCAGGGAACAGGAAAATATTCCTAACATTAATAGGCATGCGATCATAACTGGAAGCTATTTTTCAATAAAAGTTAAGAATACAATATTGTATAATTACACCGGGTCTCCAACTAATGACAGTTTATAATCTACAGCAAATGAACACACAGCTGTCCGCCTGCTCTGCCACCTTTATGGTCGAGGTTGTAATAAGTTATACTTCAATCTTCTTTTTAGGAGTTTATTACGACACAAACCTGACGTGGGCGAAGATCGTAGTGCAGCATGTACACGTGGACGCAGGTACAGGTACAAGGTAACATCACATTCGCTCCGCCTCACACAGTTTGTCCCTCGTCCTGCAGCATCACGTCTGGTCGAGGGAAGAGGACAAACAAACGGTCCTGACGGTTTATTGTGGGAGGAGGAACATCATCAAGGTCTCATCTTGACCTCATCACATACAGTATGTCGAGTGTGAGGAACTCTTTCAAAGCACAAAAACACGACAATGAACGAATCACGCATTCCATTTTTCACCACATATAAATGGACAAAGTGAAAAACCTCCTTTCTGCAAAACGGTAATGGAAAAGTGGAGGAATTCAACCTACTGTCTGCACTTTCTGTATTTGTCTGTATCTTGCATTATGTATTGGGTATCCTTAACAAATATGATATATATATACACATCTAAACACATTATTATTATATATATACAAATATTAATAATATATGCAAAAAAATGCAAGAAAACAACAGGTTTCTTGTTTTTATTCTCAAAAAAGTAAATTTGTCGGTATTTTCTGTGTTTTTCTTTTTGTATTTTTTTGTATTTTGTATTATGTATTGGGTATCCTAAACAAATATAATCTAATATATATATATATATATATATATATATATATATATATATATATATATATATATACACACACATCCTAACACATTATATATATATATATATATATATATATATATATATATATATATATATATATATATATATATATATATATATATATATATATATATATACAAACACACACACTACTGTTCAAATGTTTGGGGTCACCCAGACACATTTTCAGTTTCTTTGCAATTTCTCCCATGGAATAGTCTTAATTTCTAGAAACAAGAATAGACTGCCGAGTTTCACATGAAAGTTTTCTTTTTCTGTCCATTTTCAGAGTTTAATGGAACCCACAAATGTGATGCTCCAGATACTCAACTAGCTCAAAGGAAGGCCAGTTTTATAGCTTCTCACCAGCATAACTGTTTTGCTAGCATAATTGCACAAGGGTTTTAAAGGGTTTTCTAATCATCCATTAGTCTTCAATGCGATGACAAACACAACCTACCATTAGAACACTGGAGTGGTAGTTGGGCCTCTATACACCTATGTAGATATTTCATTAAAAACCAGACGTTTCCATCTAGTATAGTCATTTACCACAATAACAATGTCTAGTGTATTTCTGACTAATTTAATGTTATCTTCATTGAAAAAAAACAGTGCTTTTCTTTGAAAAACAAGGACATTTTTAAGTGACCCCAAACTTTTATATATAATATATGCAATAAAAATGCAACACATTTTTTTTTCCAGATAGGAGGTGTTGCTCTTCGGCCATCGAGGCCACATGAATTAATTAATTAGTGAAGGAAAGAAGAAAAGATAGAAAAGAAACCGACGTCGACTCTGTGGAGGCGGGATGCAAAAATATCTGTCTTCCTCGTCAAGGAGTCCCACACTCTGTCTGGTCTATCGCCGACGCAGAACGTGAAGCACGTTTTAGACACACAACTGCACACAAAGTCAACGGAAAGACGCGTTGTGTCTATAATGTGTGCTTTCATGATTCACGTCGTGAGTTTTTTCTTTTCTTTTTTTTCAAAGCATGCATTCTTTGTCAGGTTTATTCTAGTAAAAAACAGACTTCACTGAAATCCTTTATGACACACAGAAAAAAAACTGAAAAAACCTGCCTTCCTTCCTAAAATAGTCACACACACAGTAACGGACGCTATGCATATGAGTTCCTTCAATCAATCACTTCCTGGCCTCATCAGCATGCAGCACTTAAAAAGAGCCACTTAGCCTCCTCTCTGGGTCACAATCAGTGCTCCTTTCGTCACCTCCCCGCTCTCCTCCTCCTCCCTTCTCACCTTCCCTCATCCATCTCTCATC
The DNA here is from genome assembly GCF_910589615.1 of Taurulus bubalis. Classification (NCBI taxonomy): domain Eukaryota; kingdom Metazoa; phylum Chordata; class Actinopteri; order Perciformes; family Cottidae; genus Taurulus; species Taurulus bubalis. The sequence continues at coordinate 5,946,944 of NC_136594.1, read as the reverse complement.
TCCTCCTCGTCGCTTACAGAGACGTACATGGCAACAACAGGAACGAGGGCTCACTTCAATCAAACAATCTGCAAAACTATTTTCTCTCTCTCTCTCTCTCTCTTTCTCGGGAGGCGAGACACACAGATAGATCCCCGTGATGGGTGATGGGTGATGGGTGATGGGGCTGGGAGTGTTGAAAAAAGAAGACGAAGAAAAGAAAGGCGTGAGGAGAGGAAAGGAGGAGCTGGAGGAGAGAGGATCTGCTCAAAACTGAAAAAGCATTTTGAGTCGGTTAAAGTGTTGTGCTGTTGCTCTCAGTCACACTCCTGTCTGCCATTAGTGTGTCTGCAGCGTAGCAGGAGTGTGCCAGCACTCAGATGATGGACACAACCGGTGATCAGAAGCCGTCAGGGCATCAATTCCGGCCCTCGGCTTTTAAACTGGTTACTTAACGTCTCTCGTGAAAAGTGCGTCTGTATAGAATTCTTTCTTTCTTACCGCTTACAAGGACAAAGACACTGTACATTGTGTGTTTTAGATGTTGTACAATCTGGATATCTAACCTCCAATTACGGGTCTTAGAGCCATAGAGGGACGTGGGATGAAAGAGATAACAACTGCTGTCGAGCCAGACACTACAATGAGAGATGAGAGCCACTGGAGATGAGAGGAGGTAAAGAAGTCTCAGGGCAGAGTGCGAGTAAAGGAAGGCATGAAGTGTAAGACGAGAGCGTTGTTAGAGAAGGAGAAGCATTATTAGGCGTTGATTACTTTTCACACAAACAAGTAATGTAAGGCTTAATCATTTGAAGTAGAGTATTTAAATCCAGTGGTGGAGGAAGTCACATTATACTACTTCAGTAAAAGTACAGCAGTGTAGAAATACATGAGCATATAGTGTTACAAATAAACTCCTTTATTCTGAATTTTACTCTAGAAGCAATACAAAGGTACTTAACCTGCTGGGTCTTTTTTTTTTTTAGGCTACTTTGTAATGTTGTTGCATTGGGTTGCATCATATTGTGATGCTATTTCTTCTATTTTGGTCCTCTCTTTTATATATATATATATAATGAATTCATGTAGAATGTAGGCCACATACTGTACATATGCTGTATATGAAAAGAATCAACTCACACATCTGTACCCACACACACACACACACACACGCACACACACATACAGAGCATTGTGGATCTCGTGGCATGCCTGGTTTCCATGGGGACCTGAGAGCTGAGTATTCTGGGATAGAGCTGAGCACAGGCAGTACTCGGGCCATATGGGCCGTAGCTGTATTAAAAAGGTGCCTACTACTTAGATTTAGAATTTACATAATGCCGCTCCTCTGGCCGACGGGAACGAAAGCAGAAGGCAGAAGATGACTGAGACGCTGCAGATTTTAGATTTAATCTTCAATTTCAAGTCCACTGTTTAATATCACCGGCTTTTGAAAGGGAAACCTTCTTTTCTCTGATTGTATAGAAGTCTATGAGAAAATTACTCTACTTCTCTCATGATTTATTAGCTCAGTAAATATTGTAAACATGACTCTATGGTCTCGATCCTCTTCAATACAGCATGATGTTAATTTAGTCAATCATGGTTTAATTTAGAGTAAAATAGAAGATGTAGCGGGGTATGCTTTGGGGCGGGGCTACCTTGTGATTGACAGGTCGCTTCCACAGCGTCGTCACGGTTTTCGGCTCAGAATTTTAACCCTTTCACAGTGTGTTTTTCTTTCATTAATGTACATTGTAACATTTTAGTTGCCTGAAAATATCTTATCCAGTGTTAGGTTGTATTTAGCTCCACCCTCTCGAGTCTCCTCTGATTCCAAAAAACAAAGATGGCGACGACCAAAAGGCCTCAAAATGTGACATCAGCTGACAGCAAGTAAAGAGGGACCTGAACTGTTGCCTTGCAACGCAATTACAGTGATACAAATGTATTTAATATGTTCATAATATAGCTGGAACAGACACTACTTTCATTATAGATTAATCTGTAGATTTTTTATAAATTGTTTTGTTCATAGAAATACAAACCATTGTATTTTTATAAATGACCATTGCACTTTAATCCATGTTTTGAGGAGTCTAAAATCCAAACAAAATGATTTTAAAGTGTCATAAAAACAGAGAAAAGAACCAAATCCTTGAATTTGAGAAGTTTTTCCCAATAAATGATTGAAACTATCAAAAATGTTGTTCACTATTTTCTGTTGATCAACTAAAATGCAATACCAAGCATCTCTAGAAAGCCGTGCTTTCTACAGACATATTTGAGATATTTAAGCCAAACTAGTGAACTAAAAAATAAAATGATTCATTCAATTTCTAAAGGATGATATAAGTTAAATTCAGTTTGTGCACATTTTTGCGCTATTTTATGAAGCTTTTCACTGTAACACACTGAAGTCGTCTCAACCTGATGTTGTTCCATGAGTGCAATTAATTGAAGTAGGTTTTATGAGCTGAAAACGTTGTAATCTAGATATAAACAGCTATAACACTCTGAGATGTCAGTCTGAGAACATGGGACAAATTCCCCCTGCAATCATTTTTACTTTCAACTGATTGGCACATAACTACTCCTTGAATTTGGAAAGTAGCACCGCAGTAGCACTTAAATAGCACTTACTGATAGCACTTTGGAGTTTTACTTTATTGAAGGAATTGTACTTTCTTGATTGTTGTTCTGAGTTTGTACTCATGGTTGAATTCGACTCATTGTAAGTCGCTTTGGATAAAAGCGTCAGCTAAATGTAATGTAACATAATGTGGCATGTAACTCTTGTACTGTGAAAGTCATTTTTTCAGTCATTTTTTAAGACGACCTTTCCACTGTCATTTTTGGCTTCGGGGGACACCAGTCAGCTTTTACCTGCAAACGGTGTCACTGTGATGCATTGGAGTGACATCTCAACACTGACCTGCATACCCATTAGACCGTCTAATGGCGCCATGTTATTATAGAATCAGCGAATTGTGCGTTCAGCAGTGGTCCTTCTCCTGCTAGTAAAGCGTTTAGCAAATCCTGAATTCGCCGCAGAAAGACTTGTCACAGCACATCATTCAGAGAAACTAATTAACTGGCATATCACACGGCAACATGCGCAGGAATAAACATGCTAAGAGGGACATTTAGGATAATGATGACACAACCGGCCCGAGGTGAGCTGTGGGGTTTTTTTGGCATCACGGAAGAGATCGTGTGTCGACGGCGTGCCGTGGGCAGAAAGCGGCGATCAGAATGGAGAATGTCCAAAAAAGATGATAAGAAATGTGTTTCAGACTTTAACTGTAGCATTACATCAGTCAGGGATCGGCAGAGTTTGTGCATTATTAGCTACATGTGAAAGAGATCAAGTGGATTTTGCACTTGAATAATTTATTGACTTCATATTTAACTTGTATTTGAGTCTGTGTTTGTTTTATTGTCATGTGTTTTAATGAATCTGGCTGCCAGTCGTCCACCAATCCATCCTTCCTTCCATCTTTCCAGTTATTGATTTTCCTCTTTTATCCTGAGTGATAAAATGAAATATTGTATTTGTGTTATATCATTTATATGTCAGTTGACCATATCATCCCCTCTATCTGTCAGTTGTTCTGCGTTGACTAGGATTGTCTGAATTGTACTCTTAATAAACTATAAAACATTCATTTCACAAAGAGAATGCGTCTTTTTCTGAGTTTAATTGCAATAAACATTGTTCACATTTGCACAATGCAGCTCTCCCTGCTTGCCGGGGTGGAAACAGATCCCTGAGTGAGTATTCAAAGATTGTTTGTCACATGCGTCATAACTCGTCCTTTATTCTCACCGTAAGCAGGTGTCTTTTAATAAACAGGGTTTTGTCTGCCATTGTCGTCTCACTTCTTAGCAGCCGCTTTTCTGAGACGTGTAAAAAGCTTCCAATTTTTTTTCCAGAGTGAGATGTTCACTGACGTATTTTATGTCGTAGAACCAAACGTTGAAATCTCTTCAACTTGTGTGAACCACAGATCATTGAACCAAAAACCCATAAAAAAAAACATTGACTACGAGACGAGGGACAGGAAGTGCAAGTGGATTTCTGTGTTTTTAGGATGAATGTCTGCAGTGTTCTGATCAGCAACATGCCGATGTGTTTCAGAACATGCACTATGCAGCAATGGCTCATCTTTATTTTAATATAAATGTCATCTGCCAGAAATCTTCATTTAAATGTGCAATTCCTTTATGTGATATGTGTAGTGTACTGTAGGCATACTATTCAAGGCCAACATTTGCATTCTTATGGTGCAACATTCTCAGCGTGTTTTGATTTTTACACTATTTTTTACCATGGAGTCATCTGTTATATTGTGAATCCCTATTATATTCTGTTTTTAACCATGTAAAGTGCCTTTGAGTACCTTTCAATGCGCTATACAATGAAATGTATTATTATTATTATAATATTGTAGTGGACTTGGAGGACATAATTCACAGGACTAGTGGGATGGCGGACGATACGGGTGACTGCACCTTTAAGAGCAGGTATCATAGCCATAGTAACGGGGGGTGTTGAGGGGTTAAAGGTGACTGGCTGTCAGTGCCACGGGGTGAAATGTTTGTGTGAGCAGCAATAAACGGCTACACACCTGTGCAGCCAAAGAGAGAAGTTGTGTGTGCTGCGTTCATTCCTGCGCTCCTACATTGGCGACCCTGACGTGATCAATCAATTATTACCATTTTTCACTTCCATGTTTTTACCTAGTATATCCGATCAAAGAGACTTGACAAAGACGTGGACTTTTAAATTGAATTTTTTACAAAAAAAGCATGTTATTTATACATTTAATTTTAACGGATAATAGCAGTTTCAGGTTATGACGCAACAAAATGCCTGTTTTAATACAGATGATATGTCCCATATGTTTCATTAAATAAAGCAACTGGTGTAAGTAACCAATACATTCACTGCTATAGTGACTGAGCTTCCTCCACTTTCAGCCCTGACAAAGATTTCCGCTCATGGCGGATAATTGACGCCGAGGAGTTCAGCAGCTTCTCAAATTCCAGATTAAAAATGAAAATTCAATCAGACTGCAGGCACAACAATAAAGCCGTAAAAAGATAGCAGATTAGTGCGAAAGAAGAAGCAAATGCAACCTAAAATGTATTCCAAGTATAGGCTCAAGGAAGAATAGAATTTTTTTTACCAATCATGTATTTTACTCCAAGGCAGGAGGAAATCGCTCTCTCTTTTTTTTCAATTACAGTAGCTCAAAAGACATGGAGAAGATACATATACTGTACTGCATTTTCAATGGGCACTGTATTTTAAAGATGCCTTCAAATATAGTCAAAAAAGTGGGTATTTTAACTAATCTTTTTTCGTGAAAGCAATTCAGAAATATAAAATACGGTTTTCTTTCTCTTCCTTCTAGACTCGATAAGGTTCAACAATCTTTAAAAAAAATCAATTAGAAAAGAGGAAATCGAGCCGGCTTCTCCCCCAAGAGCCGCCTGCTGGACGCACAGAAACGCTTCCCTCATCTGTGAACTGTTTGGCTCTCGCATTTTCTTATAGAAAATCTCCCTCATGGGAGACAAAGTCCTGTATAATTCACACCTGAACGACACCGATGCACCCCGGTGTCTCGGGAGGCGACTGCTAACTGAGCTAAAAGTACACGAGGGTATGTAGCGTCGAGTACATTACTGCACTTTATCGCATACTAATCCTTATAATGCACTGAACAGCAGTGGATGAATATGATGCAACTGTCTCTAAGGGTGAATTCCTCTTTAATGCCACTTGCCTTTTCCGTTGTGCAAAGAACCGTCCAAACAGAATCTGCCGTCTTCGGATCTTTTAGACCCTCACGTGCACATTGCTGTACTACACCCAAACAGTTTAATTTAAGATATATGTGTACATTAAAACGTCATTTTAACAAGCCAGAGTGCAACAAAGATGTTATCACAATTGCTGTGTGTTCGTATGTTTTAGGGTGGAATCCTATGAAATTGTTTGATGCTATATAACATCAATTAATGGCCTCTCTTTGCAGAAGGTTTTGTCGTGACTGCTTTACCTTTTTTGAGCGGTATGAAAATTGTGTATCTACACACAACAGGGATTCACTGTAAATGATGCATGCTCATACAGGACGGGAGGAGGAAGATAAAAAGTACACAGATAAAGTAGTTGCTCTTCATCTGTTGCAGATGTTGTGTTTTCAGCAACCTGTAAATAGTTCTTATCATTTAGAATGCGCTCTGGGACCCGTAAACAAATATATAACATAGTTTCCTTTTAAAGAATCCTCACTGACAACAAGTGTTGCAAATATTGACTATTACAAAATTGTCAGGATTATAACCGGAGCGGAAATAATAAGGACACGTGTATGAAACGTCTTAACGAAACATCGTTGGTTCGATCAACGTGTGCTGTGGTTTGCAAAAATTATTTGGGCGAATGTTGAAAATATGCTCATTGGTTTTTGGGTTAATGCCAGAATTAGGTTAGAGTTGGAGGCTTAGGAAATTAATTATGACCTCAATGGTCCTTAAATGTATGTGTCATACTTCTAAGTGTGTCAGATGTGTCAGATGTTGACTGTTAAGGACCACTGGTCTGATGAGTAACGCACATTGCATAGTCGCACACACACGCACACACACTCTTCAGAGAGATAGCACTGTAATATTCACCTTCTGCGGAGAGATAAGAGAAGCAGAAACTAATAACACCGCAACCTCATCCCTCTCCTGTGTTTATGATACTCTTCATATGTTGACGTTGTCACGTCAATAAGCAGAACGCCGCAAAATGCGGCCCGAGCTCGGGTGACAAAATGAGCCAAACGACATTTGATTTAATCAAGTTGCAGTGTGAACATCTCGCAGGCGGTTTACAGCTATTTCACAAAGCCAATCGAGCAGCGCATGCCTTACAGCTCAGTCGTGACGCTCCTGGAGGAGCAAAACACTTTGATTTCACTCAGCCGGAGAACATGCACATCTGCTAATGTTCTTTTCCAATTCAAACCTGAAAACCACAGCTCAGTCTTTAACATGGCATGTGGACAAGCCCAGGGCAGAGCCGAGAGTCCCTCCAGCAGCATCATTTAGGTCTGCTGTTAGAAGGCATAAGGGACACGTAGTGCATAATGCGAGGAGTGGAGGCCTGTTGCCTTTTCAGCCTGTGGCAATACATTAAATATGTAAAGTCATTTGGCCCAACATCACTCTAGAGTGCCAATACGAGAGCAGGAAGAGAGGAGGCTATAATAACTCTCTCTCACAGCAGTAAAGCAGCCGCTCCCTGGGCTGCAGGATGATTTGGACCTCACCGTGACCGCCCATACATTACTAAAGTGGAGTGTGAAATGAAAGCCAATATGTAGACAGAGGACCTAGAGTACTTTTTTTTTTCTCTTCTTCTTCTTTTTTCGCCAGTGTCACAGAAAGGTAATCTCTGACATGGCAGCAAAACACCAGACGGACGCTTTAATTTCTGGACTTTAAACAAGAAGTGTACGAAATGAAATGGTTCCGCTAAATGAATAATGCATGTGGTTTCTCCCCCTCATTATTCTCTCCGCACAAATGATTGCAAAGGCATTCCTTGGTTAATTAACACGCTCTCGTCACCGGGAAAAAGAAAGAAAAAAAACACACAAAAACAACGGCTATCTATTTTGTTTGATGTTAAGAGAAGAAAAGGAAAGAGGCGCAGAAATCCCAGATTATGAACAGTCTGAACTGGGGTTTTTTTTACTTCTTCTCTGAACCCTTCCCCCATTAGTCTTTAACATTCCTCCCATTCCCACCTCTGTTCAGTGAAATATATTGCTCTTAGCACTTGAATATGTAGCCGTCCAGCCTGAAAAATGGCTTTCATCTAGGATTTGAGCTAAAGCAAATTACCCCTCTGGTGGTATAGATCACTTTTAAGGAGGTAGGATTTGACACGGAAAGTGAGAGCGAGCGGGAGAGAGGAGCTGTGGAAAGAGGAGCAGTATAAATACTGTATGTTGATAAAAGTAAAATAGTTGGGGAGGGGATAAGTCAAAGGGAATACGAAGGAGCATTAATGAGTGAGAACAATTTGATCTGGTGGTTTTCGTTGGGATACCAAGAAGCGGCGGAGTTCGGTTTTCGTACCAGCTCAGGTGGTCAAATATGCAAATTTAAACTGAGATCTTATCTCGGCAAACAAAGACGACAAGAAAGTTCTCTTGTGACGAGCGAGCGACCCAAATCTCTTTTTCCTAATATTTGTTTTTGTCATTTTCCCTCAGCCTCAGGAGAGAAGGATTTCAAAAAGTGACTGTCAAGACACAAGTTTAATCACTAAGCAATGAAGCTTGTGCACAGAACTTTTATCAGTGGGAAAAGTTCAACATCCATTTTTAATTGGATTCACCAAACATGACAGGGGCAGGAGAGAAGTAAGATTTTCCAAGACAGGAAAGGAAAAAAAAAAAAGAAAAGGAGAAGACTAAATGAAAAGAGACAGAGAACGGAGATGGAAGAGAAAGGAAAGGACAATAAAAGGACGGGCCGAGACGGGACGGGGGAAAGAAAGGGAACGCAAAGAAAGAGGAGAAGGACAGGAAGGGGAATGAGCAAAGAGCTTCCATCGTGAGGGACAGGCGGAGTGAGAACTAAAGGAGTGGAGCACCGAAAGCCTCCGCTGCCCTGAAGCGCTCATGCCATGTTGAGCCAACAACCATCGTGCACGATTATCTGACGACGAAACCTGCTGGACGCTCTCCAGTTCGCGTCCCGTCTCACCCCGGCACGTCGGCCGTGTCGCTGTGGCGTCGATTCAGACTCGACACGTCCCGCCACGCAGATCCATCCATCAGGCCGCGGAGATGATAATGAGGGAGGCGGCCTGCGGGCGAGCCGGACGTTAGGTGCGTTTGACAGATGGTTCCGTCAGCACGGCATCGGACTTCCTCTTTATCATTCACACTGACCTCTCTTACCCTTCTTCACTTCCTTCCCTTCGTTTGCACACACCATGGTTGTTTTTTTTTATAGAATAGAGAAACATTGACGAGATATTGCGATGAAAAGAGAAGATCTGAGAATTAAGTGGTATAAAATTGGTACAGATATAATTTAAAGATGAGCGCGAGGAGATGAAAAGGGTGAGATTGACCAAATTACAGAAACAGATAAAAGAAAATAGAAAGGATAGACAGCGGAGATTGACAAAATGACACCCGAGAAGAGAAATGCGATCGAAGAGGTGAGATCCAAGAAATGTGAATTGAACGATTAAGGAAGTGAAATGAGAATAAACTAATTAGGTATTTGAAGACATAAAAAACTATAAATGAGATGAGGAATATAAATTAGATTAGAGAAATGCAATGAGAAAGAGAACTGAGATATAATAAATGCAATATTATTAAAAGTTATAGTCCAAGATATTAGAGTTTAAAGATATCAAATGGAATGGAGAAATTGGATTTAGAAATGTTAGAGATTGAGATTTAAGACATGAGATTAGGACAGATGAACGAGAACAGATAAAAGAGATGATGTGAAAATAATGGGAGGAATTAGATTAGATAGAATAACAGATATTAAAAGGAATCAAATCGAGGAAATAAGAGAAAAATAACCGAGATGCTAAATATTAAATGGTTTAAAGAAAACGTCATGTGATAGATGACACCGTATGGGATGAAGAAATAAGACGCAGGTAATGAGACAGAGAAATTTGAATTTGCAAGCAAGATTACAAACCTGACCAGACCCTCACAGTGTCCTCCACGTTTCAATATGTGGTGCCACGGACACGTTGTGGTCGAGTCCCCGGTGCAACACATGCTGCACAGCAGTGTTCACCATCTGAATCTCTCCAGACTCGTTCCTCAGCAAGTTGCACATCTAACAGAATAAAATATTGCCTATACTGGGTTTTTCTTTTGCGAACACGCCCTGCGAGTCATGTTCTAAAACATGACTCGCCTCTGCCGTGTGGAAACAAGTTGATAAAGCCAACATAAAACACAAAGTTCTGTGCTCGGGCCGAGTTAGGAGTTGATTGAAGCCCGGGTTTGATAAAATGAATATTTGATGTGCGAAGGCACTGGCGAAGTGAGATGAGAGAGATCAATGCCGAGCCGAACAGAGCGACGCCGCAGTATTTCAGCTCCAGGATGTGACAGACAGACTCTGGGCGGCCTGGAGGACCCTCTGGGCGGCCCGATAAGACGTGACACGCGGGCCGCCACATGTCCGACGCATACCAAAATCCTCCTGTGTGTTCCTGCTTCCATCCCCTGAAGCTTTTCTTCCAGCTCCATTCCCCCCCTGCAGGCGTCGCCTCGGCATGGAGGTGACATCACTTCCTGTTTTTTCAAGCCGCGCTCTCCGTTTTTCATATCTCTGACTTAACGGCCGTCTCCGTGTTCACTCTGCCCCAAGGACGTCTGTCACGAATGCAAAGAACATGTGAATTTCTTCTTCTTTTTTTTTAAAAGAGGGTCGATCTCACAGCATAAGCAGAAAAATATTTAGAAGGAAGAGATTAGAGACCTGAGGCTGCTTTTCACATCAAAGACATCACTCCCATCGCTCTGTTTCTCAGTCTCACTCTCTTGTTCTCCCCGTCTCTCTCTGCCTGCCTTCCCTCCATGAACGCGTGGGTGCAGCTGGTTCCTATGGCAATGCCAGTCTTTCTAAGCTCGACCTATGTCCTCTCTTTTTACCGCTACTTCGTTAATAATATACACATAACACGGACGGGCAGGATATTTCATGACATTTATCATATCTGCGCATTGAGTGATTCGCATTCAATGGGCCAACAACATGCAATATATAACAAGAGCCCTGAAAAAGAAAAGGAAAAGAGTATTTCGGTTTAAGAGACCTGGCAAATACCACTTCCAAGTATACTTCCTAATTCCTTTGCACTTTTAACACCTTGGTGCTGCGATAAGGCCGATAAGAAAAAGACTCTTCAATGATAATGAAATCAGTTGTTCATCATCAGGGCCACTGATAATAATTAGCATTAACTCGGTACTCTGTTTATCCCTTCAGGGAGATCTCTCTCTCCTCCGGCCCTCCGGCTACAGAGCGGTCGCCCCGCCTGGAGCTGGTGAGGAGTCCGTTTCTGCTTCAAGGACGACCCAGCGGACTGGGTGTTCATGCTAATGTCAGACGGTTCCTCTGGCAACCAGGTGACAGACGAAGCAGGAAGACAAGCACAGTAATCTGCACAGTGACGAGCGGCAGATGGCCCGGGATGACCTGCTGGGTGGATGTGTGCTCCTGAAAAGCAGTCGCAAGGGGAGCCACTGACGGAGTGTGATCTTAACAGGCTGAGAAAACAGGTCAATTTACAGCAAATGTTTGACCTTTTCACTGGAAATGATGAGCATTTACACACGGGTTGTTTTTGCAGCGTTTTCCCTCGGGGACCAAGATAAATACTATGTACTTTTACTTGACTACTTCCATCTTGTGCTACTTTACACACTACATTTTCCTTTTCACTCCTTATATTTAACAGCCCAGCCAATTAAGGTTTTACATTAACAAAACAAGTGAAGATCACCCATTCATCATCTGTAACGGCTCAGGGTCGAGGGCACGCCGGAGCCGAGCCCAGCTGACATTGGGCCGAGAGGCAAGGTACATCCTGGCGACAGCCTATTACGGAGCAATAACATGTCATTTCACGTCATTAGACTGACTTTTAGCGGCGGTTGAGCGGGGAGCTCAGGGCGCAGATAACACGGAGGGAAGACAAACATTGATCATTTCCAAAAAACACACAAGGTTTCCCTTAGAGCCGGAGATATACTTGCTTTTAAATATAATTGTTGACATACTAGCCGATGTACAATGCGTAATACTGGAGGATTCCACTAGAGGGCACACAAGAGATACTTTACAAGTGCCGAATTTGGAAAAAAAAACATAAACATGGTGATACTTGAGGATATAACGGTCCGCTACTGTATTGTTAATTCTGAGATCACGGCAGAATAAGCAAAGCCATCGTAGATGAAGCGTGAGGCCCCTGAATCAATCACGGCGCGTCACGCCATACCGCCCCTACCGCCCATGTGCGTATTGCATCGTGTGGACGTGAAACCGAATAGGAATGGGATAAAGGCTTTTCAAATGTAAAAAGAAGGAAGTGTGAGATCAAAGGTGCAGGTGTCAGGTTGTTTTGCTCATGGTTGAAGTTCGGTCGGAGACATGTATGTTTCCATGATGTGCGAGGAGACGCCACACACACACACACACACACACACGAACACGTGACAGCGAGCAAAGCCCGCAAATTACATTTCTGAAGAAAAGAACTCATCTTCATCGCGCCAGTGTGAGGATCCGGTTGGACCGTTGATGAAGAAACGTCGTGATTTTCTAAGTTTTAAATGAGTTTGAATAAATAACTGAAACAGAACTCAAACTACACTAAATTGTCACATATTTAATATTGTACCTTTTTTTTAATTATTATTATTATCTCATGATTTGAGGTGTTTCATTTTACTTCATTTTTTTTAACTGTGAGATTGTTCTCTATAAACCTATTAGCCTAAAACATGATTTAAGAATGACTCATACCGGTCCATCATAACCTCAACGATACCTGCATTATTTCAAACAGAGACAAATGAGGGTAAAGTTAGCTCTTACCTTCTTGTTACCTGCACGGTTATCCGTTTGGTTTGAATACCTCTTCTCTGTATTGTCCTTGATAACTTCAGTTAAGTGCCGGCTTTTGTGCTTAAAATATCCGGTATTCACCCCCACTCCGATCAAACCTTGAACTGGTCCAGTACCATAAATAGTGTTGCATTGGTGGATAAAAGTGCTACATTTCAAATACTTCTAGTAAAATAAAGAAAATATTGTGACTATCCTACTCCACCACCTGGCAATGCCAGCTCATAATGTACTTGGTGCAGTTAAACAGGCACTTGTTTGAGACAATTTTCCACAAGCTGTAAATTAAATCATTGACGGCTCCTCCTTCGCTCGATCGGAGTAGAGCAAAACCAAGAAGAGTTACGTTTGAAGTTAACACAATACACACAAAAGCGCATACAAATCCTAGTGAATAGCGCTTAAATGTCAAGGCTCAACTTCTTTCAAACAAGCTCAGACAATCATTTTAACCAGAAGGAAGACGGTTTCCTCACCCACTCAGAAATCAGGAGGAACCCTACTGGTTCTGAACTGGGCAAACAAGTCAAGTACTGGTCGGTCACTGGTCTTTGCCACATAAAACAAAGCTTTCCCCATAATTTTTGCAGATTTTCAACCGGCTTTGTATGATCTGCAATGTTAGTGGCAAAAGTTCGCTGGTGAATTAGCAGGGCGCTCCGGGCGGAGCCGAAGTTCAACATCGTTATTTGCACACCACCCGCCCAAAGTTAGCCTCCAATTACTCCGACACATCTGGCTGAGCTCAATCAATTATTCTGCATGTTTCCCCGAACGTGACTCTCATGGCGCTACCAATGTTATTGCAACACCCCCCTGTGGCTTTTTTTTTTGATTTCCTATTTTAGCCGTTCGAAAAAGTCCCGCTAGATACTAATTAAAGCAAGAGTAATTTGGTGTAATGGAATGCATATGTGGGTCTACTTTATATGCATATACATATACATAAGGGGGCTCAAGCGGCCAAATGACAGTAAATCCAGGCTGGGTGTTGGCTGCATGGCATGATGGATGCAGTATTTACACAGACTCATCAAAAACTCTCAAACCCTCAGCTGACTTCACCCGCTGCTTAAATTTGTATGACGAACAGAATGCAAAAAGATCAATGGAATCAAAGAGTCCAGTGTTTTGCGGTTTTTGGGGCCAAAGTATAAGCAGCCCTCGTCGGATTCTGATTGGCTGCCGGCCCACTGATACACAGCTGCTGGCCGCGCACATCAAAGGGCTGCGAGGCTGGAAGAAGAAGAGCCAAATATTCCGACACTCACTCAGTTCTAATTGTAGAAAATGTGAACGGACGGACAGTAGTCGACTGTTCGCCCGTCATAGAGAGCTCCATTCACACGCAGACACACACACACACACACACACAGGACACGTTAGCACACGCAACACAATGATATGCCATCCACTCCACACATGCGCACATCCCACAGGACCTCATTAAAGTGATTGGCTTCAGGACCTTCTGCTGATCACCACACTCTTTAATGTTGCATTTGCATCTTAAGTACATAAAGTGCCTTAAACGCACGTGTGTGTGTGTGTGTGTGTGTGTGTGCAGTGTGGGCACGTATGTGTTGGTGTGCGTGAGAGTTATAGCGCAGCAGAAGCCAACAAAGAGGGAGACAGAGGGAGGGAAGAGGAGAACAGAGGAGACTGTGAGGGGGGGCATGGTCAGAGAGGGCAGACGTGAGCTAAATAGCTGAGTTGGCAACTGTAGACCAGAGAGGGAAGACAAGGGTGGGTGAGTCACACTGCTGTGTGATGAGGTACAGTGTAAGGACGGGAGACTTTTTCTGGTTCTTCCTGTGGGAATACGCTCTCTGTGACTGTATGCCGGCATTGTAGGATGCTTGTTTGTTGTTTTGTATTGTGACATTGTTTATGTCTGTTAAACTGTGGGGCCGACAGTAAACGGCACCAATGCAGCGTTCACGTTAATTTAATTCAGTTCTATTTGTATAGCACAATGTCACGACGAATCAAAAAAATTGGGCCTCAGAGGGGCTTTACAATCTGTGCAACACACGACATCCTCGGTTCTTGGACCCCATGCAAAATAAAAGGAAGAAACCACCTCAGGGAGATGCTGAGGATGGATCCCTTTCCTTTCATTACAAAGCAATAGAACCATCACTTGCACGTATTTGATTGCACGTCGGGCCCAGCGGGGACGAACGAGAGGGCCGCACCTTTCCCACAATGCCGAGTTCTGTATGAGCGCGCCTGGCACGCAGTCAGTGGTCTGCTTCATCACAAAGGTGTTGGAGAGGGTGCAGCTATTTCACACCAAACTGGGAAAAACATTGCTTTACAGACCCGGTGTTGCGCCTGAGGACATTGTCATGTTGAAACAGGAAAGGGCTCTCAACGAACAATACGCAATAAGATCTCCCTTCGTTATAAATTAGTGGCCTCGTCCTTGAGCAATAACGATTAGTCAATTAACAGGCAATCCCAGACCCCGTCCGCCATCGGCCTGACAGCGACTCATCCACAGCCAATAATCTGGGGTCCTATGGTTAATCTCTATTAAGCGATATCCGCATATGAATGCAGACAAATTTGAAAAAAAAGCTAACAGAAAAGCTAATTCGTTGTCAGACAATAGCTGTTGGGTTCAGAAATTGCTTTTCAGCCACATATTGTTTCCCTTTATGCACTTACAGCCAGCTCAAACCGGATTGGTCAATAATACTGGGACTACAAACGGACTATGGAAACCAGAACGATCCCGATACAAGAATCGTGTCTCGTTGCCGACAGATATCTACGTTCATATGCAGATATCTGTTCATAGAGGAATTAATCAGCAACCATTTTGTTAATTATTACATTAATCTGTGGTTTGGCTTATCATCCATACATCTGTATACAAGAAGTGGATGAAGTCACCCATTGGTTTGTGAACTGCGTTTTGAAGCATTGAGTTTGACATTTTGTCCGTTGCCATCTTGGTTTTGGTCGACGCCAACGGGGTCGATATGAGTTGGTGGAGCCAAGTGCAACCAAATGCTGGATAAGACATATTTAGGCGAACAAAATGTTACAATTAACTGTTATTAACTGAAAAACACTGACACCGTTAAAGTCTTAAAAAGAAAATGCAGACAACTCCCAGACCTGACAACGCCGTGGTAGCAACCTGTCAATCACAAGGTAGCCCCGCCCTAAAACATACTCCAACCGGGACCTTAATTTACTAAATGGACATCATTTTGTATTGAAGAACACTCAAATCTATAGATTGAGACCATAAACGCATGTTTACAATTTGTACTAAAGGGAATAAATCAAGTGAGAAGTAGAGTCATTTTCCCATAGACTTCTATACATCAGCCTTCTTTTTGCATCCAGAGGAGTCGCCCCCTGCTGGCCGTTAGAAATCATTTCAGGCATCTCCACATCGGATTCACTCTTTAACCGCAGGTGGCTGTCGGTTATCATCTATATGATCTTTAAATTATTCAGAAACTACTCATTAATGATCAATTACTCACTAGTTCATAACTACTCTGTATTGTAAAGTGTTACAGGGATATTGTATAGGTATTTCTAAAGGAAGACTTCTCCTGTATTCATGATGTTTATAGCCAGACGTGTATCTCACAGGACTGGCAGAAGCAAAAAAAACAGCAGTTTGCTTTGAGCTGAAAGAGCCCTTCTATATTTTCTCTAAAACACTGGTTACTTACATGGTTGTGTATTATGTATTCAGTATAAAGAGCAGCCAGGAAACATGCAGAGATGGCAGAGAAATTAAATTTGATGTCCTTATTTGGTTAAGCATGTGCCCAAGGCAGTGCTGCTCTCATCTTATAACTCATAGAGGTTGTAGATAGAGATTGTGTCTTCAATCTGCCTTCACAGGTATTTCGTGTTTTATGTCTTTAAAAAGTACCTGAGGTGCTTCCCAGATACTTTTGTCCACACGGTGCAGTGTATTAGCATGCGAAAGCAGCGCTTTGAGAGCGCCCGCTTTGTTGGCAGAGTGCATTTTTGTGTGGTACAGAGACATAATGGTGCACCCGACTTTGTGTGACATGCATACAGACGCGGGACACGCAACAGAAACCAACTCCCGTGTGATGTTTTGAGTTTACACGTCTCAATGTGTCCTTGACGGAGTGACGCAGAAAGAAGCTCTGCGCTCTGTGAAGTCCCCAACACTCACATCTCTCTCTCTCTCTTTTCTTTCTCCCTCGCTCCGTTTCCCGTCCCTCCACCCCCCCCCACCCAGCAAGCCTGTCTTTATTCTAAGGGACATATCTTGGGATTTAATACAATTTGTAAGGGAAGGAGGCAGAGGCAAGATGAATGATATATTGACTTCTATATAAAAAGCAGGGCTCGGGTGGTAATCTCATTTCAGGATGCAGTGATGAGATTCTGGCCTGTTTTCTCTCCAAGATGATGTGACTTCGGTCCTGACATCATCATGATGCTGCCGTGTGTGTGTGTGTGTGTGAGAGAGAGAGAGTACTTCATGCATCAAGATATGCTCCTCTGATTTCATCTGGATGTTCAGCTAAAATTGCACCTTTCTATTTTTGTGTGCATGGTGCAGATAAAGCCTGAGTATTATTTCTGTTCTCTAAAGCCTCTCTTTGCTCTCCTAAATTCGAATGTTCGAGGGCTTCTAGAAATAAACCCCGAGTTCAATAAAGCTCGCTCACCTTTTTTACGTGCAATATAATATTCATGAGAAAGGCAGCATCATCACAAGAGGAGCAGATCAGAAGGTGAGACAGTGATTGACAAACAAGGAGATATTGACTAAACATTCATGTCTTCATAAGAGGTTATTAGGTCCAAATTTTATGAAAATACCTGAAATTAAAAGAATGACTGGTTTCTAAACACTATTCAAAGTCAAGTCAGATGGTGTATTTTCTAAACAGGATTACTAGTAAATGCTGACTTTTTCTAAGCGTGCCGTTCATATTAAATCGTGTGTACTGTTCATATCATAGTCTTTTGTTACATGTGTTGTTGCATATGTTTCTGAACATGTTTCTGTCTGTTGGGCACATGTAGGTTCTTTACCGCCGTTATGCGTGTGGATGGTTGTTTTTAAAATGTAGTTATCATATTGTGTCCGGAAATAAATAAATACATGTTTTTGTTCTATGCAATTTATAGCAAATTGAACCAACTTGTATTCAAATATGCTTTATAAATACAATTAGTACCATCGCCATGTACTTGTGTCTGAATAGTATTACAGAAGAAATAAATGTGGTGTTTTTTTAAACAACTATTTAATATTTTTTTGGAACCACACGTATTTAGCACAACACTTAAGAGGATGTATTTGAAAAGACGAGTCACACTACTGTGTGTGTTCTGTAAGGCCGTGGTTCTCGACCCCAGAACAGTTGTGTGAGAACGAGCTCGTTAACTAGACAGATGCAAAATGAGTAGGAATTTAACAACTTAATGTTTCATCCGCACAGTTTTATCACAGCGTAGCCACATCAGATCATCCAATAAGATCTTAAATTGGCTACTTTTGTATTTGTAGCAATTTGGTGCAAACAAACCGTGTCCTGATACAATTAAGCTGAATTCGTCGCATCGGTGTTACAATTGGTAATATTGTTTATTTTGATGTAACTGCCAGTGGTGCATTTCACACCATTCTAGTTTGTTGACATTAGGGATAGGCGACAAAAACCCTCTTAAATTAAATACTAAACTTTTCAGTTAAGTCATTTCTCAAAAGGGTATGTGATTTTTTTTAAGTAATAGCCATTTTTAGAAGAATTGTTACACTAAAAAGGCATATCACATGACACATACTGACCATTATTAACAAATGTATTATAAAAGCAAATATAAGGACAAAAGTTTGTGCCATTAAGTGAAAAAAGATAGTCCAGTATTTTGAGAGTGAGATGAAATGACAAGTCTCCTTTTGACTTTCAGGGTACGTTCTTGCTAAATGTTTGAAGAGGTTACTCTTATGGCTGCGTGGAACTTTATTGTCACAAATAGGTCATCTTGCTGTATTTTTATCTGCAGGTGAAAAGTACCACACTGTGCTCCGTTTCCTTTCTGACATTCGCTCACATGTTTGATGTGTGCGACTGTGCGCCGCTGTGCACTAGGTACTGATGTCACATTGATTTCCACAGTCATGTGACAAATATGTCAAGTGCTGTTTTGGCACAACCATTTTACAAAAGTGGAGAAAACATTTGTAAATATATAAATTGGATTATCGTGATGTTTTTAAAGACGGTATTATGCCTGGTTAAAGTGGCAGATATTGCCAGTGTCAAAACTTCCTGCAGAAC
The DNA here is from genome assembly GCF_910589615.1 of Taurulus bubalis. Classification (NCBI taxonomy): domain Eukaryota; kingdom Metazoa; phylum Chordata; class Actinopteri; order Perciformes; family Cottidae; genus Taurulus; species Taurulus bubalis. Next base: position 5,927,964 of record NC_136594.1, on the reverse strand, counting down.
TTCAACATCAATTTCATTATTTCTGCTCACCAGGCAACAAACAAATGCTCCAGGAAGTTACTATTCCCAGCCAGAAGATAGTGCGGCACACGACTAACCATTCAAACACAACAGCTCTGTTTTTGTGCCGATTAAACAAACTACAGAGCTCGCGAGCTTTAGGTAGATTTTGTCCTAAGCTAAGCTAACCAGCTACCAGGTTGTAGCTACATATTTACCATAAAGACGGGGCATGATGTCAATCTTTTCATCTAACTCTATATAAGAAAGCGAATAAGCAAATTTCCCCAAATGTCAGTCTGGAAAAGAGGCCATTTGGGGAGTTTCTTTCTTTTTTTCAGAGATTTAAAAGCAACCTGACGTCCTTAAACTTGGATACAGGCAGAAACATTGCTGAATAAATTGCTGTTAATCAACTATTCAATTAATTTGCCAACTATTTAGATGTATTAATTAATTTAGTAGTATTATTTGGTCTATTATTAAATGATTGATTCCTTAATTAAGTTAATCTTCAAGCAATAATGTCACCCATCCTCGGGTTCCAGCCTCTCGAATGTGAGGATTTATTTACTTTCGTATCATGTAAATTCTGATTCTGATGTTTTATAACCAACTGATTAATCAAGAAAATGATTAATGTATGAGGAAAATAATGATCGCTTGAAGCCAAAGACTGAATAACTGTTGTCTTAATACTCACAATTCTCAACAGCATGTTTATACCTCTTCAGATAAAATTAAATTAAGGAATAAATTCTTCAGGTTTTGAGTAAAGCTCTCCAAACAAAACCAATCTGAAGACAGCGTGTCACATCACAGCACAATGTCTAAGAGACGGAAAAGTCACAGTGACAAAGGGAGTTAATGACAGGCTGTCTACAGGCCACCATTATAAAACAGAATACACCTAATATGGCTTTCACACACACGTTTAACACCCAGCATATGCCTCAACACACACTCACAGAAACACACAGCTTGGCACATATTCAACACTTAGAGTACCTGCCAACAGCTGTCAGATTGTTTGTCTTCTGTTTCTTTTTCAACTCTCAGACACATGAGCATACAGTATACTGTATACACACACACACACACACACACACACACACACACACACACACACACACACACACACACACACACACACACACACACGTGTCTGCAACTTGGCTACAAAAACTGGATAAAATGCACATTGCTCTGGGAAATTAAAGGCTTATAAAAAGAGAGACATTTAGTTTGTCTCGACACTCACACACACACACACACACACACACACACACACACACACACACACACACACCCCGACATTACTTCCTTTCCACTCACAAACGCACACTCTACCCCTAATTGACGTAGACATACACACATGGCCTCTGACCTTTCTCAAACACATAGAAACAAAAAGCCCTCCCACTCACACTTTGGCATTTAATGATTCACACACGCACACACACACACACACACACACACACACACGCACACTCGGCTGCCAAGCACTGGTATTTTCCCCCGGTGTTAGTGAGTGCTAATTGACAAAAGGTTTGTGTGGTTTAGCCCCTGTTGCGTTTGCCAATTGGCTGATTTCACAAAGAGTGTGAATAACTAAAGTGCTAAATTAAACAAAAAACTGAGAAAAAAATAGGACTTGTTACAAAAGCAACATAACAGAAACATCAATGAAGTGGAAACACCTTCCATGTTTCGTCAGAGGACTTTAGAAAAAAACAGCCAATGTCACCTCTAGTATTAAATGTTCGTATCATTATGCATCAGCTGACTCCATTAAGTTTATAGACTGCAGGCACTGTCTTTGTATTAATATGCACACACTGCATCTCTAGTATTTCAGTCATTCATCATCTAACAGTTTTTATCAAAACAAGTAGAACATATTAAATTGGAGGGAGACAATTTCATTCTGAATGCATTTTCTATTATACATTCTCAAATTGTACCTGATTATCAAACTGGCTTACGCGTCAGACAAGCGGATACTACTGATGAACTGAAAAGACTCAATTGAACTGTTTCAACACGGAGAGGCTGCATCAGTAATTATAGTGCAGTCTGAATTCATGTTTGCTTCATAATGGATATTTGTTTATTTTTTGATGTTGCTGTTTAACTCTTTAAACTATACTGTCTTTTAATTTTACCCTTTTTGGTTGAAGCAATCTGTTATATTCCTTTCTGTGTTTTCCAATATACTCTGAGACATTTCTTTTATTAAATAACTGTGAAAAAGTTGACTTGATTTTACTGCACTGGCAGATTGTTTTCCCCATGTAAGAAAAAGAGGGCTTTCAGGGCTCAATAATAGACAGAAATAAATGACAAGATTGCATTTTGTTGCTGTATGATGCATAGCATTAGCTTTAAAGGTGAGGCTATAACTCTATAAATCATATTAAATGTCATGATAATGTGGTATGAGAGCCGCCCTTGTTCGTCAGAACATCTGTTGACATCGTTTCACTGCTTAAGTTTGGCTGCGTTCAGACGAATAGTGGCGTTTTTTCATGAAACAATGCCTCCTCATTCCTTTACTTTAACCCGCTGTGGGGGTGCAGTTCAAAATACCGCACAAGCCATGTCTCCCTCTTATACAAAGCTACAGTAGAGACATTTTAAGACAATGTGTGCACACATCTGAAGTGTTCTGCTGCATGCATACGTACTGGAGTAGTATATATCTTGAATTCAGTGTCAAAGTTTGTTCCATTTATTATGTGCCAAAAGATTTTTGGGATCCTTCTGGTCTTCTTCGAAAGCTTGAGCTCAGAGTCGTTTGCAGTCCCAGAATGGGATTTTTGGCTCTACAAACACACTTGACACGACATGACTCGACAGAGTGAAACCAACAAGAAGCATTATTTTTCTCTTTGTAGATGCAGTTCACCCATGTATCACAAATGCACATAAAATAACTTCTTTTTTTTCTAAGTACCAAAGTGATGCCTTTTGATCCTATAACACACACATAGAATAGCTTACTTGCCATCTGTTAACACTGTTAACACTATTAACAGTTTGCCCTACGTAACATATCTTTTATCTTAGAAGATGCAGTTCACACATGTCTCACAAACGCACATGAAGTAGCTTCCCCCCCGTAGTTACTGCTGCCATGTATGTCAAGTTGTTATATTATCCGTTTACAATGATAACATGGCAGAATTACCAACATTTATTTTAAACAATAGGTCCTTGATTTCAGCAACAAAAGCAATTTCCACATTTCTAGCCAGCAATCGTGGCTTTTGTTAGCTGGAATGACAAAGGTCACTTTCATCAGCTGTAGCTAGCTAGCTAATTAAGCTAACAATAGCTCCAGTCGTCAGTTGAAAATGTTAGTCTCTGGATGACTTTTTAATGTTTCTAGCAGACTGGTTTTACAAAGAGAACGTTCACCAATGCTCTAAAAAATGCACTTGATGGCTACATACATGATATTTTGCAAAAAAAGACAGCGATACAGAATTGAAATTGCTTTTTTTCAGACGCTGATGGGTAATGACCAACCGTTATTTGACGAGTTGGGAGTGAGATCAGGTTGTCTTTACATCTCATTTCGAGGACAAAGATTGACAACTGGTTGTTAAACAAAGTTTCATGGGTATTAAATGAACATACTTTTGGATTTCATCAGCTGTAGCTAGCTAGCTAATTAAGCTAACAATAGCTCCAGTCGTCGGTTGAAAATGTTAGTCGTCTAGATGACTTTTTAATGTTTCCAGCAGACTGGTTTTAAAAAGAGAACGCTGACCAATGCACTTGAAGGCTACATACATGATATTTTTGCAAAAAAAGATACGTTAAATACAATTAGTTTATTGAAATCGCTGTGTGTTTTTTCAGACGCTGATGGTCAATGACCAACCGTTATTTGACGGGTTGGGAGTGAGACCAGGTTGTCTTTACATCTCATTTCGAGGACAAAGATTGACAACTGGTTGTTAAACAAAGTTTCATGGGTATTAAATGGACATACCTTTGGATTTTCAATCAGGGAGCAAAAACATTTTTAGGATTGAAACGGTCCCTCAAATACAAAAGTCTTGGCTAACAGAGAGAATTGTGTTCGACCTAATTCTCCGTCAGTGCTTCTGTCTCGGGATATTTCAAGCAACAGGAAGGGGGATACAAATGACGCCCAACCCCTGGAGAAATTTGTCACCAGAGAAGAGTGAAAACAGAGAGAAATGCCTGAAGGATAAGAGACAATTCAAAAACAATCTCCCGGTTGCTCTCCTGCTGCTGGTATCTTGGGGTTTGAATGACAGATATTTGTCGGGAAGTGGAGGAAGTGCCGATGTGATGCTCAGTCAGGGAAGGTAATGCAATTTCAATTGTCCAGTCTCCAGCAGTTAATGGCACAGCCAGAGCGATTCCTCCTGTTAGCCCCGAAGAGCATCGACTGTATATGAGGAGCGGACGTAGTCGCCCTGACGTTACCAATTGGTTTGTGCACTGCCGCTTTGAAGCCTGTAGTTTGGTCATTTTAGAGTCATCGCCATCTTGGCTTTTTTGCAACCAGAGGTAACACGGGAGGGTGAAGCTAAGTACAACCAACCGGAAAGACATTTTCTGGCAACCAAAAGGATCACAATGAACTTGAATGAGCTGACTCTAAATAGGACCATAATTTACTAAATAAACATAGATGCTGTGTTGAAGAAGACTTGAAACTAGCGACTGAGACCCTAAACTCGGCTCATTTTCTCATATAATCACATTTCTTTTTGCGGCCAAAGAAGTCGCCCCCTGATGGCCATTGGAAATAATTCAAGTTTTAAGGCATTTTCCGCATTATAGTCTCCCTTTCCCTTTCCAGAACCAGGGGCTGGAGCCTGAGAGCCCCTCAGAGCAGAACATCAGAGGGGTTTTCATGCCAGGCCACAGAGTCTCCAAACCACCTCAGCAACAGTGGCAGTGCTGTTTGCAGAACAGAGGGCAGAGGTAATGAAACAGAAACGAGACGAGGAGGCCGGGGAGAAAAACACATCTATTGAACGCTTTCTCCATCTTTCCCACCCTTTTGTTATTTTGTTTCCTCTGCTTTTTCATTTCACCCGATGGCACCCCCATATCCCTCTCTCTATCTATCTTTCTGTCTCCATCACCTTCGCCTCCTCTCCTCTCCTCGCTCTTTCTTCCTCTTCCTCTCTCAGCATACACGCCACGATCTCCCCTTGATTTCCAGAGAGAGACTGGTATAGCAGCAACCGGCATACAAACTAGCTGACTCAATACACACACACACGCGCACACACACACACACATAGGCTGCATGGATAGGGTGTGTGCAAAGTGGACAGTATGGAAAGATGGAGGCAGAGATGAGAGAAAAAAGAGGGGAGGAGGGAAAAGGTGCTTGGGGAGGGGAGATTTAAAGAATAGGAGAAGATGTGAGAGTTTAGGTCGGGATCAGCTCTAGTTCTGGCACGCTGGCATCAGCAAGACATGCGTCAGCATACATTAAGCAGCTCATTCATCATTCACACTACGAACATGAGGTATGAGGTCACCGGCGGTATCGTCGTCTCAAAACGTATCGCTCGGGTTAATGAAGCCGGCTCTCAGGGATTCTTAAACTACGCATTGAGAGTCCTAGTTTTTTCGGAATGCAAGCTGGAAACCATCAAAACCCATCAACATTTGATGAGCCTTGGGTCAAAAACATTCAGGCACCATTTCAGCACAGAAAACGAGGTTTAATTCCAGGTTATGGGACCATGGGCCCATACGTCCACAAATTGCATCTCGCTGCCGCCTAAAACAATGCACGTAAATGGAACCTCCCTCAGCAGTTTTTGATGGAAATGCTTTATACTGAGGGGGTTTCTGTCTCTGGAAATGAGAACTGTGTTACCGATGAATTTTTAAAATGTAATTTTTTAACGCTGTGAGCTGCACAAACTATTTTCCATTCCATTCTGTTATATTGGAATTGGGGCACATGGTCAGATAACGGGCAAGATATATTCTCCTTTCTCTTTTTAATCTTGTACCACCAAGATATGGCATAACTGCTGTGCGCAGAAAATATATATATATATATATATATATATATATATATATATATATATATATATATCTAGATATATATCTAGAAATATATATATATATATATATATATATATATATATATATATCGTGCAAACTAAATAACAATATTTTTGTATTATTTGATTTACCTTTGTGAGCAATATCACAATTTTCCTTTTTCGGGCTCTGTAATTCAAATAACGCTTTTTAATGTATTATGTTTGTATGTTTTGTATTCTTCAAACTAAGGAATTCAAATATTGTTTTTATAAGCAGAAAAGTAACAACGGCACAATTAGATGAATGCATCATTACAAGCACCTGCATTTAACGTTACTTAAGTAACAGTAACAAAGTTTGTAAAATATTACTCTCCACTTTTTAATGGAGTACAGAGTAAAATATATTCCTCTGAAATGCAGAGTATAATTAAAAAGTAGCATTAACTGGAAATACTCAATTAAAGTACAAATATATGTGTAACAAAATTCTACTGCTTTCAAGAGCATGCAATACCCAGACTGATTAAAACAGGAGTAACTATTTGCATACTGTGTGTGTGTGTGTGTGTGTGTGTGTGTGTGTGTGTGTGTGTGTGTGTGTGTGTGTGTGTGTGTGTGTGTGTGTGTGTATGTGTGTGTGTTGCAACTTGCAACAATAACTTCCTAATTACAGTTCCCCAGTGTTAGTGCAATCTTCCTGAAATGCTAACTAGCCTCCTACAGGGAATATGGTACATTATTAATCCATGTGCTCGCTTGAGCGTGTGCATCCAGTGCACGGAAGTGTGTGTCTGCAGCGTGCACGCTCGCTGGCGTCCGTGCATGCACACATGTCTGTTTGCATGTCTCTACACATCCCTCTCACCCTGCTATATACGGAAACTTTGCACACAAAAGGTGTGTGTGTGTGTGTGTGTGTGTGTGTGTGTGCGCGCTGCTGTGCGTGTTGCTGCTTAACACACAATGTCTGTTGGTGTGGAAACGATGCACCGCATTCGAACGTGTGCTAGTTTGCCGATTTTTCTCCCGCCATGAGGCCCAATCTGAGATTTGTTTACGATGTATTTCTCGTCCAATTGTATTTCAGCACAACAAACACAAAAGGAATAAATGCAACAACGGACAATTTGTCCACAATAGCAGAGTAACAATAGGAATGTCTTCACTTTCAGGCCCAGTCAGCGGGGAGGTGCCATGTTAACTCTGCATGCAGATTGGCCTCCACGCCGTGGGGGTGTTCCTTCTCAACAAAGATCAACAGCATGACGAGAGAGACGGCGCTTGCTCTCCGTGCGCAATACGGAGAGCTAGTTTCTGTTGAAATATTGATGGCTCTGACAAACAATCACTGATGAGAGTTGATTCCCAAAAATTTAGCCGGGGATTTCAGCGGCTTCGTGCTTCGTGTTGCTCCCTTGCCGGTGAAGCTAAAAGGGGCAAAACATGTTCTAAATGGGTTGGAGAGCGATGAGGGATCTCCCATTACACAGCAGAGTCTCTTTAGTATTCCTGGGGAACTTGCCCCACAGTTATGCCTCTGGGTAGTAAGATTGGACCATGGATGGATGGGTCTGCAGTAAACGATACACGGAGAACAGAAAACCACCATTACAACTTCAGTCGAAGTGAGAGCAACAACCGGGTGCAGCGGCAAGACGGCACCGACATTAAACCCTTCCCTTTTCATTCATTTTGTACTCGGAGACATTCTTGGCAGCTCCACTCTACTAAAGTTGTCACTTCTCATTACGGCTGACTTTTAATGTTGCCACCTGCCTTATTACGGATGTCACCATTAGAGTCGCACCATTTCTGACGTTTCTGCTCCGGCAGCACAAACGGCTTTCAGTCTGCATGGGGCCGCTTGAACAGGGGTTTTGTTTGGTGCTTTTTGGCAAAGTTGTTGGCTCCCAGGAGTCAAGCCACAGGTTTAGAGACCCCCTTTTCCTCCGCTCTTACCCCCCCTTCGAGACTGGAAAAGTGTGCCGCAGCAAGCACTGCAGTACTAATGCAGGATGAAAGCAAAATGAGCGACCTCTAAGATAGTTATCAATGAATTCCCAGGACAACTAAAGACTTTGCTGTGACTGAGGATCCCCGGCTTTGAAAAGAGCCAGCCGACCGTTTCTCACGCCCAAAACGCATAATGTCCCTAAAAAGGAGTCATTGAAGCTGTTCTGTTTTTTTTTTTTTGTGTGTGTGGGACTGCCTCATGTCTATTCATGGTGCGAGAAAAGTGATACCCTGCTCCTCTCTCCCTTTCTTTCTTTCAATCTGTCCATCTTCCTTTTCATCCCCTCTCTCCCTTCCTTTCAATCTGTCGGTCTTCCTTTCTCCCTCTCTCCTTCTGTGGTTCTCGGGCCAACAATTGGAGTCAGTCAGTGGAAAAACTCTGTTAGTAGTCCATGCCCTATGGGACAAAGTGGCAACAACATCCGTTACAACAGATAGTGAGGCAATAGGCAGGATGCACCGGGCACAGCAGCCAAAATTGAATTGGTTGAGTGACTTTGTGTCCGTTTTGAGTGCACATTGAGAGTGGACTCTGCCGCACAGCTCGTACTTTTACGCTACAGTGGTGTTAAAACAGAATACACATTAACTGTCGTGAAGTTTGGCCGCCACCACATGTTACTGCTCCGCTGGAGCGACGAGCACCATTCTTCCAGAAGATGTTCCCTCGTTTGGCGTTTGTGACGGCATGGATGGTGGCGGAGGGCGCTTCATCTAACACGTCGCTCACACAGGATGACGTTCACTTGGGTTGAGATCTGGTGACTGCTGAGGCTGAAGCATCTGATTCACATCATTTAACCCCTCAATGACCCCCACTCGTGGCCCTTATGGAAGCATCAGGATTTGTTAAGTGTCTCCAATCATTTATTCAGGTTTTTCACTTTAAAGACGTCCCAATTGTACTCGTCAGGAGGAGTCCTACATGGGGCGTGAATAATAAATGCCATGACATCTTCTGTGGCTCTGTAGAAGCTTTTTTCAAAAGTATGAAGAAAAAAAATCCTGATGTCTAATGGAAGATGCTTTTGAGTTGTATTACAGATAATGTAGAATTCAATGACAGAGACTATAATTCAGGATATCTCTGCCTTTGCTGCCTCAATTTGCACCATCTGTTCTGCCTCTTATTAGCCCCCAAACTTGATCAAAATGCAAAACTGAACTGCTGGAGGGTCCCTTTCATTTTGTCCCCTGTCAGTCTCCTGCGTGCACGAGCACTTGTGCTCTGCAGTGCCTGGATCTGCATGTGGAGACCTGCTCAATTCTTCCATGAAGGATTCATCTTTGTCCTGACAGCTTATATGAAGTAACGTCGTTTTGGGGGGGCCTTAACAGATCCAAGAAACACGCAGACAAGAACATACAGATGAAAAACTATCACTTCTCAGACATCTCAGAGAGAAAGAGAGTTCAGTGAGCCGGTTGTTTCACCGCCTGCAGCCCAGCGTGTGAAGAGCCGCTGTCCATGGTGCTGAAGGCTCAGCCTCCTGGACTGCGGTGCGGGTATGAGTCCCTCACTCAGCAGCCCGTCCCGGGACAAAAACGAAATAAACCCCAAGTGACCAGCCGAAAATATGACACGTGTTTAAAAACATATATATATATTTAAAAAAAAATGCTGAACATGCTCGTATCAAAGTTGCAGAGGTTGCATATAGGGACTGGAGCACGGGACGTGCAGGCACCGCACACACTCACCAGCTAATCATGCAAATGTGGATCTATGTGTCTGCGCCCGCATTATCAACGGACACACTCACACACCGGCATGGAGATAACACAAGCAGGGCTGCCTGCGAATGGCCAACCAGCAAATCCCCGTCATTCAGCACGACTCAAACAGACACGCACACGCGTACACAAACACGCGCACACAGATTGGTTCAGAGTCGGACATTTCGGAGCCGCAGGAATGCCACGAGCTGTTTGGCGTATTTCAAAGTTGCCTCCGCACCGCGAGTCCAGCCATCACCAAGGCTGGGCTCGCGAACATGAAGCCAAACGCTCCGTGCGCAATACAGATGTTTTTTTGATTGTTGCCACTTTACCTTGTTGCAGATGCCAACGTGGATGAAGGCGCCGCGCAGGTCTTCCTCGGCCAACAAACGCTCCACTCGTTGCCTCTGGGTAGTATATGTGTGTCTGTATATTGTTTAAAGTCTGTCACTGATTTGGTCCCATGCGTGTCTCCTCTGCGGTGGCCGGGAAAGAGCTCGGCGGCGGCGGCGGCGGCAGCAGCAGCCAGTGAGGCGTCAAGATTTTTTTGGGATGCAAAACGGCGCCTGATGTGATGCGCTGCCTCCTCGCCGCTGTCTCCCTCGTTCTCCGTCTCTCTCCTCTCAGTTTCTGCCTCTCACACTGCGTCAGGCTCCACTCCCCCCTCCTCCTCTCTCTCTCTCTCTCTCTCTCTCTCTCTCTCTCTCTCTCTCTCTCTCTCTCACATACACACTGGAACAGACGGTGATTAATTCGCTGGAATTCGGTTTCTCTCCCCCCTCTCTTTTTCTATATGCGCCTCAATCATCCTCAATCCGTCGCCTCTTCCTGTGAACTGAAGCGACCGCCAGCCAGCTGTGCCGGTGGAGGCGAGAGGGTTGCATGGCATTTGGAGCCCCGCAGACAGTCATTTAGATTAGTTGCTTTCCCCATTTGGAGAGCGAGAACGCCTGATAAGTATACTGTCCTGTATCCAACCCAAACCTGGGAAGTTCTTGACGAAAATGGTATGAAATCCAGGCTGTTGGAGGATGAAACAGTCACTGGATTAGAGAAATAATATTGTTTTTTTGGTAGGGGGGTTACATTTCTGGGTGTTTCTCTGCACTCCAGCTGCTGGTGGAGGCATCAGGTCTTCCTGGAGGCAAAGCTGCTGCATCCCAACCAGGATGAACGGTCCCAATGTTATTTGAGGCTGGCTGTTTGCCTAAATGCACGATATGGGGCGACCTGATGTCCTGCCAGTAGACATGGCCAGATTAACTGCCTCTTTAGGTCATACACACACACACACACACACACACACACACACACACACACACACACACACGCACACAAATAAATAAACAAGAGAAATGAAAGCATGACACACAACGGTATCTAAAAATACTCTTCTACAAAGTCTTAAATTAGCTGCCCTTTTATGTCACAGATGACATAAATCCACAGTTGTATGTTCTCTGGCTTACATCATATGTCGCATTAGCGGACGTGGAGGCTGCGTATAAACCCTGTAATCTGACATCGGATGGCTGGAGGTGATGGATGACATCCGCATCCTCGTGACCCTCATAATGCACCGTTTAGGAATTGGGGTGAAGAGAGAGGCAGATGAGGTCAGGGAGAGGAGGAAAGGGAAGAAACATAACGGAGACATCAGAAATTCACAAAAATTCCTCCTCTTGTCCGTCTCTGGGCACACGAGAGAATATAGAATAGAATAGAATAGACGTTGAAGCGTCCATGATTGACATGCTAAATAACTTGGATCGTCTCATGTGTGTGTTTGTGTGTGTGTGTGTGTGTGTGTGTGTGTGTGTGTGGGCGCCGGCGAGTAGTTGACCTTTGACCTGTCCTCTGGCCTGATGGGTAATTTCTCCACAGGGGATGAATACACAATGAAGTTTCTGATTATTATTGATTGGATGAAGAAGTCGATTATATGACTGAATGGTGCGGTTACAGAAAGCACCGGGCCAGAACAGCCATGAACCGAGGATGAAGAGGAGAGTGGAAGAAGTTCAGATCATTTACTTAAGTAAAGGCACGAATACCACACTGAAAAAACTCCAAGTAAAAGTCCTTCATTGAAAAAAAAAAAGAGTATTATCAGCATAATGTACTTAAAAAGTAAAAGTACTCAGTAAAATGTACCGTCAGTGTTTTTCCATTATATATATGATTTTTTGGATTAGAATTGTGCCCCATTAATGTATATGTTGCGTTTTAAACTAAAGTTATTTAACCTTTTGAAACCCAAGGCTCATATATGGTTATTTTTTTACTTCTGTACTTTGTTCAAGTAGTCGTATGACCCCCATTGAGTTATATTACTTGTATTATTTTATATAATTTTTTTCAGAATTTATTTGTTCAATTTTTTAACATATTTTGATCATAACTATTAATGTCCAGCATGATCTAAGCTAGATTTCCCCCCCAAAAAGTCACAGACCTTTACAAACTCCATGGTTCAGGCACTTACCAACATCCCACATACTAATAGGACACCTTTTTGGAAAGATTAGGACCTAAATAATCAAGCTTTATCAAGACATATTGGGAAGGTGTTTTAGTAAAAAGAAACGTGTCGTTCGGTTCAAAAATAGAAAGGTTACTTGTTTTATGACAATACATTGTCTCACCAGAGGCTGCTGGGTATTCTAATTTGCATAAGCCTTCCCCCTTGCTGTGTGAGGTGTTTCTAGAAATGTGGGGGGTACACGTAAATCACAGGAAGCGGATTTGTGAGACAGAGAAGAAGAAAAAAGAAACCTCTGGCCGATTTGTGTTTTTTACAGGTACTAATATGGAGTTCGTAAGGATTGTGATTGTTTGTTAGACTCCCACAAGCCCGTGCGGTTACTGAGATGTGTTTGTTAGGGAAATCCGAATTGTAAAGGGTATTTATCATGGATTTGGTGAAACCTTACGACCGCCGCGGCAAGGTGACGGAGCAGCAGTATAGTCAGCGGAGTTTACGTAAATACTTAAACTTAACGGTTACTTTAATTATGTTGTACACCATATGTGTCTTCTCACAAGGGTTGCGGAAGTGTAGAACTTTAAATGAAGTTAAACAACGACGTGGTTCCGGAGATAATTAAGCAAACGTTCAAACAAAATAAAAACATTTTTGTCCGAAAATAGGCACAGAGGCGCTGCTTTGCCTTGCCAAGGAGTAGGAAAATTTCTTTCAACACACAAAAGGAACATTTCATCCACACATTCAAAATCCACACATCGAGATACACACTTTTCACTGGACAGGAAGGGGCCGAGAAATCGTAAAGTAACTCAAAATGACATTCAAATGGACTAAAAAGTAAAATATTTGCCCGTTCCCTTTCTCAGGGCGTCAAACATCAACGCTTTGTTACGTCCTTCTGCGTCTGATACCGACGCACAAGACGCTTAATTATAAGACACTCAGAGAAAATTATCCACAAGTAAAAAGACTGAATGAACCCAGATAAGGTGGGAGGGAAGGGTTAGGGTGCATATGGACTTCAAACCAGAAGTTACGTGTTTTCCATGGTACATTTGTAACATTAACATTTACACTTTGCTGAGTTTACGTAACTTATTTTAGGCCCAACCATGTTTTTCTTAAACCCAAGTGGTGTATTTTTAATTGAATTCACAACATTAACCACGTGTTTAATGCAAGTGGATTGGCGCTGGAGTCAAGAGTCAGTATGTGACGAGTTGGGATGAAAACCTCTCGAGTAGAAATATAAAGTTGCATACCGTGGAAAGACTCAAGTAAAGTACAAGTAACTCAAATGTGTACTTAAGATAGTGAGTTAATGTATTTGACATTCTCTACTTACATTCTCAATATTCTCCATGGTAGTTTTCCTTCTCACACAGGGAATCAGGCATGCATGTAATCCATAACACTGTCTGTAGTTGTTATCTCACTGTTAACTGGTCACTCTCCTTTATGTGGAATCAGAGCTGAAGTTACTGCTGATGCAAAAGCCACCGTCTCCTCCTTGGCATCGAAACTGGTGAAACTGCATTTTGTTCTGACTGCTTAACTGGGCAGCAGTCAAAATGAAATGCGGTGACTTCATCAATGAGGTTCCCGCTAACCAAGATCATTCATCAAAAATGTGTCTACAAAACAAGACGGCACTCATTTTCAGTATTTTTTTTTTTTTTTGACAGTTATAAATATTGCAGGGATTAATGGCGCCTGACGGAGCAGCCGCTGCGAGCCGTCACATGACGAGCTGCAGGCGACGGGCCGCACACCTCCGGTCCCTCACCGGCTCCTGCTGCTGGGTGGGAAACGGCACAGCATGAAATCAGATCACGGTCTGCTCCTGACATGATGGGAAAAGGCCAATTAGTGTCTGACTTCTTTATTTAGACATGAGTTTGTTTGGCTGCACCACCACTGTTGTATTTCTGACAAAGTAGAACTCTGGGAGCTAAAGTATTAAACACGCCGGTGTCACCAAATTGGGTTTTAAACTTTCGGTGGGTTTCTAGATGTACGCACAGTGGGTATTTTACAAGCCGGATTTAGTATTTTTGACTCAATATATTTCAATTTGACACTTTTGGCCCATTAAAACATACGTTAGCATTTCTGCATCTGAGTCTACTTCCTGGTAGTATTGAGAAATACATTAAAAACAGCATTTAGACCTTGATGTTGCGTGATGTCATTAGTTTATGTTTGTTTGTGTCATGAAATGAAGACTGTTCTGGGGCAAAAGACCTCAAACTTTGGTACAAAGTCTGCAAATGTAGAGAAATCCTCATAGAGTTATTAATAAAGTGCATCTTAGAGATTGTATATGATTTGAAAACCATTAAATATATTATCGGATACTCTGTTGTTGTAATAAGTGAAGTTTAGTGCATCTCAATAAAAAGGTGTGTTAAATGGAGATGTAAGGATGTTAACATACTATGTTCTCAACTATATGTTATTATGTGTATTGCCATATGCAGGATGTATGGGGTTAATCCAGCAACTGTCTAGATGGACAAGTACAACAGCCAATGAAGCGCTCAAGTTGTCAAGTTGACGTGTGGTAATAAAGTTTTACTTTTTGAATAAAGTAGTTGCACTGAAACCTAAGTCATGACCCACGTTGTTTTAATTCCTCCGTCAGTATTAGGATTGACTGTGGGTATATATACGCTATAAAAGCACACCTGCTAACAAAGGATTCAATCCGTGCATTGATTATACATTATGCCAACTTAACACAAAGGATCAAACATAATCAATTCACATGGCTCTAGTTTTTCACAATAATCAACACAAAACAGCTGTAATAATTAAACTGAAGCTAAAAATCCCTCCCACGTGCAGATAATAATGCTTCTTAATAAATTGAAGTTCCTTTGGTTGTTTCTTTAAGTATTTATTAATTCTTTCATTTTATTTATTACATTTTATTGTAGGACCTACGTCATGGAATATCTTGTTCTATTGTAAATAAATAAGATGCAAAACGTTAAGACCATGGTCTTTAACTTGGAGAATAGAGACATTCTTTTTCTTATATATTTAATGAATAAACATCTCATCCTGCCAAATAAAACCACAATTTCCAAATCATAAAGAAAGCAAAACATTACTGCTCTCTTCAATCAAATAGATGCATCATCCAATGTATTCACGGTGAAACCGGTGATTTGAACCACCTGCTGTTACCGTCGCCATCTGCATTAGCACTTCACTCACCCGGCCTCATCTGTTTCCATCCTTCAGGTTTATTTATACTTTCACAGAGTGACTCTCAACAACACCTGGAAAATTAGAATGAAATCGCTGCCTTCAGCTGTGAGTCATACAAGCAGACAGGACGGCAAACCAGGAGCGATAATGACACCGGACCAGAAGTAAAGGACGCCTCATTAGTCCGGATGTGTGAGGGATTGTTTGTGTTCTGCGTTGTGGTCGAAGGCGTTAACCCTCCTGTTGTGTGAGGGTCAAATCTGACCGATTCACAACTTTAATCAATCATAAATATTGTGTTTTAGATCTGATTGCCTCAAGGCCTTATGCAATCCTTCACACTGGGCTTTTGAACATATACAATTGTTGATCACCAATTTCTTTTTTTTAATACTTGATATTCTATTTAGGTATTTTTTACAGTTTAACAAGAAATACAACCTTCAAAAGGAAGAAAGAATATATATAAGAATTTATATAATATATATATATATATATATATATATATATATATATATATATATATATATATATATATATATATATATATAATTATTATATATATAAAAGAATATATATATAAAATATATAATATATAAAAGAATATAATAAATAAGAATAAGAATATAATAAGAAATGAACCATGCATCTGGCCAAGTAGGGCCATAAAAAAATAAAACAAATGAAACAATATTTAAGCAGGTAAATACGTAATGCTGATCACCACTTTCATTGAATTTGTACTGGTTTAGTCAATTTTGTTTCCACACACACACACACACACACACACACACACACACACACACACACACACACACACACACACACACACACACACACACACACACACACATATATAAAGTTGTTAACATTTCAAACTTCAAACAAAAGAATCAGGTGTTTGTTATGGGAACCCATCTCTATCCCACGTATGTGCCCATCCCCCCACGTGAACCACACCTTCCAGACTAAACAATGCTTCACATCTTCTTACTTTTGCCATAAATAAATATAAATAAACCTTTATTTGCACCTTGCTCTCATTTAACTCTGTGAATTTAGCGATACATTCTCAGTGTCTATTCTTTGTATATTCACAGCAGTCGAACACGACAGGAGGGTTAATCATATCTGTCCTTCCTGGATAGATGTTGTCGGTTTGATTGTTGAACTTCACTCTCGAGTCCGAACGATTACTGTTGATGCCTCACTTCAAAATGTTCCACTTTCAGAATCTCTTGCAGCTACGTAAGGAGCATGTCGATGTCACATCACATCAAGATATGAAGCTACCTCGGGACAGTCTTGTGTGGAAACAAAAAACTGCGTGTGCTCTAACAAGAAATGTGATCCTGTGATCGTTTCTCCGATTGTCAGAGGAAACTTTACACCTGAAGTGGGGAAAGTAGCAACACCACGGTGTAAGAATACCTCTATAAAAATAATAATGATTCTAAATCCTGAATTCAAAATGTTAATGAAGGGAAGACCCTCAATGTGCATAGGATGAACACATTTTATAGATATCACAATGAAATGTCACCAGTTGATTATAACATGAAGACTATTTTTGTTTAAGCTTTCCTAAATTTTAAGTTTAAATATGCAAAGGAAGAATTATCTTATTCAGTATGTGCTAATTTGCACATTTCATGATTAGAAATCTAAACATTGGATAAAACCAGGTTCAAAATGATTTATTTATTTTGTTGATACGTCAGAGTCAAAGATTTTAATGGAGTGACTTTTGGATATCTTTAAAAAAAATACAAAATTAAGAACTGTCATAAAAAAATATATATATATAAATGTATATATGAACAATCACTCACCTTCAGAATATAAATAGGAATGCAAATGGAAAGTTTGGTGCTACTGAAGTGGAGATTTATGGCTAAGATTTAAACATATATTTCCCAACTAACCATGAAACTTCCAGAGTTGATTACTTCCGTTAAGAAAATATGTTTTTGTATTACTAGAAATGTACAGACAGTTAAACAAAGTGTTATACAATAAACACCTAAATTAAAAAACACCATTGAAAGAAGACATGTCATGGAGGTAAAAATAAAAACCAAATCTCTAAATTGATCAGTGTATGAAAAACATGCATCAAAATATACCGTACTTAAAGTACAGACAAAGTGCAGAAAGTCCAGTTTTAGGTTATAATTGTTGATACATTCATGCAGTGGTTCTCAAACTTGTTTTGTCACGCCCCGCATTGGAAGAAGAAACATGTTCATCCCCCACCGCCCCAACAAAATTGTAACAAAATGGTCCATGCTGAATGTTTATGGAAATAACTTGTTGTGATTCCTCCATCTGTGCTTTTTCAAATAATAGAATAAATGAAATTGCAATCACTTTCATGTAAACCGGATTGCTCCATCAGACAAAAACAAATAAAATGTGCAATCACTCTCTTTCCTTTCTTCAAATGTGCAATCACCTTCTTAGAACAATGCAAATACAGTTCTGTCTGTACAAAAAATAACTCATATTTGGCACAAAAAAATTGCTTTTTGTGGCTGCAATTAACCTGTTTTGCACTTAATATATTTTCAAGATAATAATAATAATGTGCAACCTGTGCAAAACAAAATGAGTGCAGATACGTGTAAGCCATCAAGTTGTATCAGTATTAGTGGCTGCAATGAGCTGCTTTCCTCTACACATCTTTTTTAAACCGGGTTGTAGATTGGACACGGCCGCTCTCAATTCATGCTCAATGTTCAGCTTAGACCTGTATTCTGTTTTGAGACACGCAACAGCGGAAAAGACGACCTCACAGAGATCTCACAGAGATCGGCTTTTATAATCTAATGTAAATTGAATGTAATTATAGCCGTTAAATAAATGTAGTGGCGTAAAAAAGAACAGTATTTCCCTCTAAGATGTTCAGTAAAAGTACAAAGTAACTGAAGTAAAGTATCAGTACCTCTAAACTGTACAATACTTGACTAAATGTACTTGGTTACATTCCAGCACTGAAGTCACAGATCTGGGTTTCCTCAATTAAACATGATCCTAATGACCTTAATGTGTGGGAGTACCGGAGGGCTAATGCCATCTTTTTTAACAGGCTGTGATTTGATTCATTATGAGTGGAAGGTGTCATCTGATGGACGCACAAACTGGAACAGTCACACAGGGAGGTGGTAAATATACAGCCACACGTTGTTATCTCAGTCGTACACACAGATATGAAGCGTGGGTCATCAAAACCTACAGAATGCATTATACATGTAAAGTGTGTCGCTTGACTTAAACAAATCACAACTCCATGTGGTCATATGCATTATTCATTCACATGAACATGAGGTTATGTCGACTACTGCAATGGTACATGTCACATTATCCGTGTGCTGCATGCCACTTTTACACTTTCACACCTTCACAAATGTTTTGAACATGAATTGTTTCTATAAATAAATAGAGAATACATATTTGTGCCCTCAAATAATTAGTGTCAGCATAAATAATAATGAGAATATACGCATGCCCTTGTACTATATGAACATATACAGTATAAGCATTGTTTGACATCAAATAATACATATCTAGGTTTTTTCCTCTGGTATTAAAATACAAAAGCTCTCATGTTGCATTCTAGTCACAGAGCTACCCTTTTGATTTTCTGAAAAATATACAAAAAGAAAATCCCGTACATCTGTTCTAACAAAAGTATTTCCAGAACCCTAAAACTATCTGAATGAAAACACATTTTATCCTTTGCACAATATAACCTTAACTTGCCCCCAAGTTTAAACAAAAAACAAACAAAAAACTAAGCTTGAATCACATATTTCCAAGCTAAAATAACTGTATTGGTAAATGTATTGCATTTAGTTTGCTTCCAATATTTATAGTCTTCTAAAAAAAGTGTTGATATTGTTATATCTTCTGCCAAAGCAGTTGCTAATCTTCCTTTTTTTTGCTTGTGTGTTACAAAAATGGAAGGACATGCATGACATTTCTATGAGTAATACTTTACAAAAACATGATTCTACATTCATGTATTGTGAAATATACAACCACCCCAATGTTACCCTCATAAATCAATATTATATTATATAAGTAGGAGGTCCCTCTTGTAAATGTACAGTGCTCAGATATTCAGTGTAACTAGGAAATAAGTCAAAGTCTTTCAAAACCTTATATCATCATTGCATATGAACATTTATTTGAACATACAGTATAGCATGATGACTTGCAATGACAAAAGACATTATGATTCAAAGCTAGAGTTGGTAGTCTTCTGAATTTAGCAAGATTTAAAAACCCAGCCCAGTGTTGCCAACTCTGAAAGTAGCTCGCAGCGCGATGTCGTCAACACTGACCGACTTTCTCTTCAGGCCTCCCCCCAAAGCCGCTCCCTATAAATTATCAGTATGAACATAAGAAAAACAACAACAAAAAACATGGCTTTTTCTATAATCATTTAATTCGGGCCGAAACGCATTTAAATAAATGTTAATGAAGAACATTACCAACACCAGCTTTATTATATGTCCTTTAAACAGACACATATGTGGTCAAACTGTATATGTCCTCTCTGTTTGGGTAAGATACACACACACACACACACACACACACACACACACACACACACACACACACACAGAGAGCAACTGGCTGGCGGACAGACGGGCAAGCAGAAAGAAATTGTGACAGGTGGAGGGTTTAAGATGATTGACAGCACGAGAGAAGAGGAGGATGGAGGTGAGAAGAATGCCGTTGTTGGATGACCTTTGACCTCCGACGCTACAGCTGTTAGGAAGGACACTCTCATTCTGTGTGTCATTTTGAGTGTATATTTGAATGAGTATGTGTAAACCAAAACTTGAGGCTTGAGGAAAATCTTAAAATTAACAATTTGCTAAACCCTTCCCCTGACCAGCGAACAATCACAGCTTAGCAACAGCAGATCAGTCAAGCTGTGGATTTGGAAATCGACAGGTTTAGTCTTTACGGGCTCTCTGAAGTCTTCGAGTAGCGTCGTTATATTCTAGGACAAAAAAAAAAGTATAATGAAAACAGATTATGTGAAGCTAAACTGAACACAACCAAAAAGGAATTAAACGTTTATTAAGATGTAAATTAAATATGGATGCGCGCGCGTGTGTGTGTGTTTGCGCAAGATTGAAATTCACCACAAAAAAAATAAACCAACTGACGCAAATCATCAAATCCTGATGAATGCGTGTGCATGCGTGCTCATCGGCGAGAACACATGAAAGCGCGGCGCCGTAATTATGCTTAACCCTCGCCCCACAAGGAGAAATGTGGTGACGCAACTTTTCAACGAGGCCGACACAACACCAGCACCTCGGTTTACCTTTCAACAGGCCTGAAAAACACACACACACACACACACATAAACACACAAACTGAAGGAGTCGCAACATGCAGTAACGGAAAAGATACCCACTTGAATTCTTAAAAGCACCTTCTGAAAGTGCACTCAGTACTTGTACTTGGACATGCAGCATCTCACCACCTCCATCATGCTGTACACACACACACACACACACACACACACACGGTAATAACACTAATGATATCCCATGGGGACCTCAAAGAATAAAGGGGGGGCTGAAGAAGGAGAGTGGGAGAGAGAAAGAGTGGGAGAGTAAGAGTCTTTGTGAACAGTGCGCCGCTCTCATCTCTGTTGGCAGGAACGCCATTTGTGAGTCTGTATGATGTTTAAATAGAGACAGCAACTGGCGCGTGCGCACACACGCTCTCGGAAACGCTCGCACGTGTGCACGCGGAGGGTGTGCGCGCCGACTCCGAGACAGAGACTTTGGGAATGGAGAAGAAAAGAGGATTTAAGCGACACTGGCAGGCTCTCACACTGTTTTTAGGTCAATGACAAGAAGCCTATTCAACAGACAGACGCACAAGGAAGACGTATACACACATACACACACACACACACACACACACACACACACATATTTGAGCTGTGCAAACACGAAAAATATACTTAGCTGCATTTACTGTCAACCCTCCACAAAGAATCTCTGTAACAGTACTAGAAAGGCCTGACAGACATCACACTCTCCTCAGCTGCTATTTCCCCCACATTGACCTCTCCTCGATGCCGCTCGCCCTCTCGTGACCATCCTCTCTCTCTCTCTCTCTCTCTGACATGTAAACAAGAGTCCGCTGGTGCTGTTTTCTACATGGACCGGCTCCATTTCCTGTCCTGATTTGGACACTGTGCTCCAGACCCACCATCTTGGCTGGAGTTCAAAGGGACAGTGTGTTTGTTTGCGCGTTTGTATGTATGTATGTGTGTGTGCGTGTGTGTGTGTGTGTGTGTGTGTGTGTGTCAAGGGGGGCGGGGGATACAGGAGCAGCCACACAGATCAAAGGGGGTTGAAAACAGTCTGTCATCCCACTAGGCATCGACTCTCATACATATTCACCAGAGGATGTGTGTGTGTGTGTGTGTGTCTGTGTGTGTGTGTGTGTGTGTGTGTGTGTGCCCCACTCATTTGCTACTTCACTAATCACGTATCTAACCGCCTCTCCTGTAAAATGGATCCAACCACATTAACTGCTGAAATCTAATTTATATAATTTATGCGTGCAACTTTGAATCTCGACTTTTTGCAAGAGAGGAAACACGAGTAAGAAGTGGGCGTCGGCACCGTGATGACACCCATTGGGCACCGTGATGACACCCATTGGTTTGTGGACTTTTCCACATTTTGGTTTCTGGCACCATTGTGTGTTTTCAGAAGCAGAAGTGACACTAAGTATGACGATTATGGGCAACCAACATTTCAAAATGAACTTTTCATTAACTAAATACCCAACAACCCTAACCTGTCAATCACAGTAAGCCCCGCCCTAAAGCATAACCCAATGTATGGTCTGTTTGACTCTAAATGGACCGCCATTTTCTAAATGAACATCATGCTATATTGAAGAAGACTTGAAACTAGAGATTGAGACCATAAAGTATAGTAAAGTACTCTGAAAGAATATTTAAAGAGTACCGAGGGCTTTTTTCTCCGTTTGGAAACAGCAGAGACAGGTTGGTGAATTAAAGGCCAAACTGGAGACTTACTGTGGAAGGTTCCTTTGGGCAAATCAGGATATCCAGTAAAGCGAAGACAGAAGTTGGAGGTTAAATCCAGGCAGAAAAAAGGTGAAGATTAAAAATGAGAATCAATCACAGCAACTCCGCAGGATCAG
The DNA here is from genome assembly GCF_910589615.1 of Taurulus bubalis. Lineage (NCBI taxonomy): Eukaryota > Metazoa > Chordata > Actinopteri > Perciformes > Cottidae > Taurulus > Taurulus bubalis. The sequence goes on along the minus strand of NC_136594.1, from coordinate 5,905,254 downwards.
CAGTCTGGCTGTCAACACATGGTTGCCCAAGGAGGAAATCCAGCCGGTTCTGCACACATCCTGGCACTAACTAAATTCTTCCAAATGTACTTTTTCTTTGGTCCTGTGGTTTTCCTTTTCAGAGCACAGTGCTCAAAAACTCCCTTATTTAAGCCAATAGGCTCATTTGAATGAACTGTGCTACGCAGGCGGCAGCAGCAGCAGCAGCAGCATAATCTGCCTGATTTGTTTTTCACTTTCTTTCCTCTTACACTCTTCCCGTCATGACAAGACCACACACAGTGATGCATTGTGTTTTGCTTTTCTGACAAACATAACAAATCTTCCTCTTCAGGACAAGCATGAGGCTTTTCTGTCTTTCTAAACGTTACAGCGTCATTTAGTTTGTGGTTGCAGACATGAACATTTTACATTTTCTTGATCAGTATCTTCTGCGACAACTTTGGTGGTTTAGAAACCTCGAGTGTTTGAACTCCCAGGCTCTGGTGAGAAAGTTAAGATTCCTCAGTTGTCTGAGGAAAGTATTGTGTTTGTTGAGTTCCTCCACATCTGCTTGCAGCCTTTGTTAATGACAACAACAGCAGGTGCCAGAAGTAAATCTTCCCAATAACTTTGCCGACTGGATTTTTCATCTTCCTGACAGGAGCGAGAAACCCATCCTGTGCAGCATAGTAGAGTCAAATATATGCTCCTGGTGTTGAAATTCAAACAAAAATCCTTAAATTCAGACTTTTTTAGAAGAATTTCCCCATACAATTGAGAAACCTGGTAAAGATGAAAGATATTCACTGAGCATGTTATCCCGTAAGAGCACTCCGAGGAAGAGGAACTGGAAAGACAAAGAGATGGGAGAAATATTCTCCAAACGAATTAATGACAGCAGGTTAATGAAACGCAACATATGAGATGTTTGTGGTTGATCTCAGTGGAGATGCGCTCATATCTCCCACCCGACGTCTGAATAGGAGCCAAATTCTACGATGAAGCCCCTCGAATTCACTGTTCAATCTATACCGACTAGCACTAATGCTGCGTTCACACCAAAAGCGCTGCGAATTATTCGCGCGAGTAGATTACATGCAAAGTCAATGCACGGATGCGAATGGTTTGCGAAACACGCACATTTCCGCCGGGCGGCGCGAACGACGCAAAAAACACGGCGCGAATGGCGTGTTGCGTAAAATTCGCCTCATTCGCAGCAGTTGAAATATTTCAGCCAAGGAGAAAAATTTGCGTCCGCCCGAAGTAGCGCTGGAAGCGGCCGTCATTCAGACACTCTTCCCGGAGCTGTGTGCGCCTACGGATAATATTATGAACCCAGACGGGGGCGTTTGATGTTCCGACGTTTGTGGAAGTTGAGCGAGTAAACTCAGGCGAAAAAGCGTTGTGAAAATTCGCAAAATGTTGGTGTGAACGTAGCATAAGATTGCACTTTACTTCTTTTTTTGGGGGGGGATCAAGCAATCGCACATCTGTAAAAGAGTGCGTCATACCTCACCTCAGGGTCAACCTCACTTCTCCACTTAGGTCAAAGTGTCTGTCCCTTCCTCCTCCAGTGTTTGAGGCCGTTATAGGAGCGTATAGGAGAGTATTCTCAGAAGGTTTGTGAATACGGCCCGTGGAGTTTGACACATCCCTGGGGGACGCCGGTGCCGGTTGTCTGGGTGCTTGATTGGATTTTTAATTCTTTTTCTGCTGCCACCAGTGTCGGGAAGTTTGTGATCCTCTGACGGGTTGAAGCTGGGACAGTGAGCTGGATGAGTCTGGAGGATGACACAAACCGGATCCTTGTGAGTCGCGTGTTAACGGCATCCTCCACTGACCTGTTTGCCCGACAGGCAAACTGCAGGGGGTCCGGCATGGGTCCAGTGATGTCCTTGAAGTGATTCAACACCAGTCTCTCTTAGGATTTAATGATCACAGACATCAGGGATAATTCAAGATGATAAGTTACCGTCTCTCACTGGAGTGGGAGCAGTAGGGGACTACAAATCTCTCCAGTGATCTGATGGAGATCTGAGGGAAGATGGAGGCCAGCAGCTCTCCTTTTAGTCATATCAGTCTGTGGATGTTTAGCTGTGTTGTGCATGAGGGTCACATCTCAAAAAGACTTCCTTTTTATCAGAACAAGCAACTTTCTGTGTTTGTATCAGGACCCTTCGGGTAAAATATTCCGCAGTTTCCAACGGGAATTACTTTGGGAGGAACTGCTTCATGGTTGGGGATTCATTAAGTCTTTGCCTTTGGACTGGAATCTTTCCAACACGCTTCTAATTATCAGCTTTTAGACGCTGACAAATATCACAGCGCCAGATAAAGGTATCTCTTACATCTGCCCAAGCCAGGGCACAACTTCACAAAGCTTTTTTAACATATTGAAGATTTCAGTTTGCTCTCGTAAAAATTGTTTTGATGAGCTGGAATCTACTGTATGGGATGTTACATTTGTAGTAAAGATGGTAATCATTTTGTATAGTATGCTTTAATTCAATGTATTAGCATAGACCAAAATCACAAATTTGCTGTACATCAAACAACATCTTCTGTCCCAGGACTCTTGCATCGGAACAGAAAAAACGTCCCTTAAAAAACCTTTCAATGGGGAAAAAAAGAGAAATAAACCTTATGGGGAGCCACAGAGGAGAGATCCCTCTCTCAGGATGGACATAATTACAACATAGTCAATGCATATGATGTAAATTATTCATATCATGAGAGAAGTAATAGCAGTAGTAGCAGCAATTATAGCGGAATAATGGAAAAATACAACTACTAATAATAACAGCAGTGGATATAATGTCATAATAATGATAATTATGGTAGCAGGGCCAATGGGGAAGCACGACCACGATCCAAGTAACCACAATGTCACGGGGTGAAGGTGGTTGAGGATCCAAACGCAGACATGGGGAAATAAGGTGAAAAGGTTTATTGACAGGGGAACAATGGTGAGAAAAAAGAGTTTGCGTAAACCCCGAGGTTTACCTGCAGCTACACACACACACACACACACACACACACACACACACACTGAGCCAAACAGGGGAAAACAGGATCCATGGAAACCTGTGAGGCGAGAAAGCACAAAGACTCTGAGGAAGAAGAAATGTTATTAATGTGCATTAATGGGACATGAATGTCACCCTCCAGGAGAACAAAATCTTGTGCTACTGTTCTAGTTATTCAGCGTCTCAACATTGACTTGTGTGTCATGTGGTTTCAGGTCACTCAGCTACAAAGTGAATCTGCTTTGGCATTTTACTGTAATACCCTTTTTACACCAAAATTAGCACATTTATGCAGTTTTTTCTTACCCGCCAAAAATAGGCAACAAAACATACGTATGCCTTTCAGATTTTTTTTTGCTGATGTGTCATGTTCTATGTAAGAACACGCCGGAAAACAGGATTAGTAAAAACGGTGGAAAGCAGCATGGAGGCTCGTGAAAATGTTACAGCGGGTGTTTGTGTTGTTACTTATGTCATGTTTCCATCGCTGTCGATCGAAGCCGAAAATTAACCTTCGCAACTGAGTCATTTGTCCGGGGAATGAATGCCGATTGTAACCTTTCCCTTAACGACAAAAATAAACGATGTCAGTGGGTCTTAGTGGGCTTTTCAGTCTAGTGGGAAAGGGGGATTTAGTGTAAACACTAGTGAAGAAGAATGAACAACTTCAGTGGAGCAATATGCAAGAAACACTCCATGGGAAAGCCTAATGGCTGCCATAACTCACCAGCACCGTAACACCTTAAGACCTTGTATATGTGTGTGTGTGTTTGTGTGTGTGTGTGTTTGTGTGTGTGTGTGTGTGTGTGTGTGTGTGTGTGTGAGAGAGAGACATTGATTTATCCATTCTCAGACGATTTAAGCAGCGTTTGTTTTAAATGAGTCCATTTAATGCCCTGCTATGTTAACAAGTCCTGCAGGATTCTTCAGCTATGGAGTTATTTAAATAGAGAAATAAAACAAATAGAAAGATCGAAAATAATTAGCAAATGTTACAATCGTCAAGTGGCTGTGTTCGAAGAAAAGGCATATATGTAAAGCACGCATCGTTTTCCACCTGTCGGGCAGGCCAGGAGTTATGAGGTTGGCATAGTGGGCTTCTCCAGCGCCCGTCCCGTGGAAAAGCTTCTCTCTCTGCAAAAATATGGCCTCAGGCAACAATAGACAGGATTAGTTTGAGTGTGTGCACATGCGCGTGTTCGTGTCCATGTACATGTCTTTGTCTGCACGCCTGCGCGGGTATTTGTGTGCAGTGTATGTGTCAAGGACAGCTGTTCCTTCTGTTTCCTGGTAGGGCCTCGGGCGAATCCCCATCAAGCCTGTCCAAACGCTCCGTTCTTCGGGGGACAGAGAAAGACCGTCATCGTTTCCCGCCCTTTACAAATCCTTCCCAGCAGCAATCAACACAATCTGAAACCCTTCCGCTGCTCAAAATGTCTGTTAGTTTAATTAATTTCTGTGCCGGTAGCTGCTGCTTTTAAAGCGAGCTCAAGCGTCCGCATGCAGGTATGTGTGTGTGTGTTTGTAGGTGTGTGTCTGTTAAATATATTATATCTCATGCATCTTTCAAACATCACTCTCTGTGTTTACTGTACAGTGCATAAAAGAGTTTGTGTAGATCAAGTCTGTCTTGCTGCACTTTGGAAGCATTAGGTCACAGAGAAGTCAGACGCATTAGAAGAAGCGTGTGATGTAATAAATCGAGCGACCACTGTTTGAGTCCCGCGTGAAATCAAAAGGAACTGGTACGCTTGTTATGTGCCTTATGCACGAGAAGCATGGCGTTATCATTTGAACACACACCATGATGTTTTCCCAACCTTAACCAAGAAGTTTTGTTGAAACCAATCGTTTCACAGCGTTAACCACGCGTCACTGTGTGTTTCTGCTTTAACGTGATCCGAGGCTGATACGAAACGTATTTTTTGGTTCCGAAATTTTGATTAAAGAGTCCAGAACAGCTACTACCGTAAAAGTCGGGTTATACGCCGCTACTACCTCCGGTCAGTGTAGGAGCAGCCCTAGCTAGCGCTGCTGCTAGCTCCCCGCTGCTGCTGCTAGCTCCCCGCTGCTGCTGCTACTGTCCGAGTCCCCTCTGCCCAAGTCGGGTGTAGAGCCGGGGCTGGTACCTACCTTTAGTGGTTGTCAGGGAGCTAGCGGAGAGCTAGCGGAGAGCTAGCGGAAGTTAGCGCGGAACTAGCATGAGCTCCAGCTGGCTACAGCGGGGTGCAAATGGGGACAATAACCGAAGGTAGTAGCGGCGTATAACCCAACTTTTACGGTAAATAGGATTGTTTGTTCTGCTGCTGTTTCCCAAAAGTAAAAACTTAGAACTTTAGCTTACAAGGAAATGGACAGGGTAAAAACTATCGTGCCACGACACTGAATGTGTACTTATATATGTTGACTAATGCTCTTTTAATTGTTATGTCCAAGTGTGTCTAGTTTTCATTACTGGCTACTTTGTGCACAGTTTCCTCTTGTCAAACTCCTGGCTAAGCATTTTACCAGCGTTTAGGGAAACTTTTCTTTCAGCTTACAGCAGCTTTTCAGCAATGCATGCGTAACCCCCCGAGGTTTACCTGTGTCTACCCTCTCACATACACACACACACACACACACACACACACACACACACACACACACACACACACACACACACACACACAGAAATACACAGAATCTCATAAAGGAATATTAGAAAAACTTTGCTCCCACTTTTCTCTCTGTGGATTTGAATACTGGAAATGAAAAGCCACACACATGCACTTGTCTCTCTGGAGGGAAATTATACCAAAAGGTTACAAAATGTTTAGTCAAGGCGGGAAAAAGTAGAGCTGAGTGTTAACGTTCTGGAGATCTTCTCATGAATACTAATGCGTGCAGCTCCACTGTCCTTCAATTCTCTTCAGAAATATAGTCAATATAATACAGTTAGTTTGATTTAAGAGCTCAATAATGCACTGAGGTTCAGTTTCACCTAAACTATGACCCAAGTCGGGTTGTCCTGGTGGCGTCGGGGTTTTGAAACACTGACCATGCGATCCAGCTGGAGTTTCAGTCAATTAAGAGAAAATGGACAAACAATACTTTAAAGAAGCAACGTCCCAATTCAATGCCATATGTTACCTCAGATTCATGTTCACACTGCAACAGTGAGTAAATCAATTACTCTCAAACACATAAGTATGCCGACAAAAATGTGGGTGATTTCTTAATGTGGTGTTGATGTATTACACAGCTTGGTTTGGTTGCCTCCGTCTGCTGAATAAAAACAGGCTGGCTAAGCTGGTCAGCTGGGTGCAGCTTCAAAATATATTTATTCTGAAATTGGTAGCGCTCAACTGATTCATAGATACTCATGAAACTGCCCTCATCGCCCACTTCATAAGGGGTTTGATCTCAGCATGCTTAAAATAATGACACTGCTATAAAGTCAGAATCTCTTAAAGGCACAGTCAGTCGGATTTGGTGGGATTTAGCTCCTCCCCTTTTCCCCGTCTGGAGCCGCCGAGTGCAAAACCGTAGTATAATGCTGCTTGCTTTGCAGAGGCCATCCTATAATAACACTACTTTAGGAGCAATGGAAGCAAGACGGAGGCTGGCGATACCAAGGTTTTGCACTTTGCCCCTTTTTATAAATATTCTGTTTTCATTAATTATTTATACATAGATTGTATCGTTCATATTGCTTCTATGGCTTTGACTTTTGATTGTGGTTGTCATCAGTGAATTCCTATAGTCAAATTTCCTCTGAGATAATAAAATAAAGTTGAAGTTGATCACAAAGCTGGATGGAAAAAACATCAAAGTAAAATGTGAGGTGACGCAGTTTTTAAAAAGTCGCAGCATGTGTACACATGTTGCATCATTTCCTGTTTTCATACTAATTTCCAGTATATATGTATTGGTAGGATAGAAATGCAAAAAAAGTTTAATGCTACCCAGTTTTAAACTCACAGTATCCTGACAACATGGTGTCTATATAAGGAGCTTTCAATTCAATTCAATTCAGTAATATTGTATATAGCCCAACATCACAAATTCAAATTTGCCTCGGAGGGCTTTACAATCTGTACACATAACATCCCTGTCCCGGGTAAAAACCCTTTCACAGGGAAAAACCTCCGAAAACTACCAAGACAATTACAATTACAAAAATGACAATGACAACTTCAAATGTATTCACTTTATGTTGATTCAATTACTATTTCAGATGCATGTCATGGTTTGTTTCCTTTATATATCAGTAGAAATCCTTAATTTCCCCTAAAATGACTGCAACGCTGCAGCAACGCCCATACTGAAGGCATCTCACATGACCCCGACTCATTGGAGCCACACCGAACCTATAATGGCAAACAATGTTTTCGCTATGCCTCGAGAGAGGACTTCGGCAGAAACCTCTTGCTCAATTGGAACGGAGTTTGGGTCTCGTAATGTTCCTTTGGAAAGATGGAGCTGGAGAAAAAATAAAGAAAACACATTTCAGTGCAGCAGCAGCAGCGTAATCGCGACAACACTTCTACACTGCGGACGATGAAAAGAGGAGAAAAAAAAAGTCCTTACGTCTTTCGGTTGATGAGGCACAGAGACGTATAAACCACCTTCTACCTCGGGGTGGGAGTCGAGTTGTATTAGCGTGCTTGCCCTGTAAACACAGAGTATACACAGTATAGCCTGAAGCTACACACCAAAAGCTCCTTTTCAGATTACACTATTTTCTTTACAGCACAGGTCGGCGATGATCACAGAAATTGCTTTAAGTTCAGTTGCAAAATCACAGCTCGTCTTTCTGTTTATCAGCGCTGTGTTTATTCATCTTATTAGGCGTATTTATCAAATGGTGCACGATTGTGTTGTGTTTTGGAAGGAACATTCGAGAAATGTGCCCTATCATCACATTCTATTCCAGAGTGCTGTTTGATTGTTAATTATATTGTAAGAGGCTTATACTGTATGGAGCTGCATCTATTTTTATTACAATTACATGCAGTCACAAGGATGCAGAGCGCCTGCTGCTCATGTGTGTGTGTGTGTGTATGTGTGTGTGTGTGTGTGTGTGTGTGTGTGTGTGTGTGTGTGTGCAAATATTGCATTTGTGCGTTTTTAAATGCAAAGCAAATCTATAGATAATAATCAATTGTTCTGTTCTGTAATGTTTGTATCTTCTGAGCATTGTTTGTGTGCCTTGGATGATGCATTTTTAGCAAATTAGGATTTAAAAGACGCATTGATTCATTTCTGTTTATTGATTTGTACTTTACAATGCACACACATGTACCACACTGCATTTGCAAACACACACACACACGCACCCATAAAAGAAAAAACTGGAAGGATTTTTGTGTAACAGGAGCTGTGTGAAAATAAATATGTTAGCGGCATGGAATTTAGCTTGCAGCCCACATAATAACCACATTTTCTTGTCTGATTGCAATAAACCTCGGTGCACAAACACACAACCGAACACCGGATATGAAGAAGGATTGAGTTGTGGATGCAATGAACTGGCAGCAGTTATGAAAGACTCAGCTACAGGCGGTTGTATTTACATCTTAACAGAGAAAAAACATAACAATAAACAGGATGGCGGAGAGGCTCTCTCTGAGATTGCATGGTTTCAGATGGAGGGTCCTTATGTTTAAATTAAGGTCATCCATATACCATAAAATCATATTAGCTGTATGATACCAATATGTTTGGGTGAAGGTCTGACTTTATGTATAATTTGTGATTTGAGAGATTTTAGTTTTCTCTCTCATCAACATGAACGTCTCAGCAAACCCAAGCGTTAGGCTTCAGAATATTAGTACATAAATATAAACTAAGTGTTTTCCTAATGAAGACCATGCCCACTCATTTCTTAATATGCAGTCCTCGTAAGTCCTCGGAGAGAGCATTAGTAGCAGCAGATGTCCTGTGATTGTAATATCCAAGAATCTCTCCGAGATATCAGTGATCTTTGCCTCGCTGCCGCGCTGAAGGAATCCCAAGAGCCTGCAATTTACAAAATGATCCATCTGACAATTCCAGCTCCTTCCAGAGAGCAGGAAGACGAAACTTTGAGTTTGCAAAGAAATAACTCGACTGTTTCCCCACCAGTATGTATCTAGTCATGCAGATAGTTTGCTCAGCCTTTAAAATATCAGTCTCTGAGACGTCTGCCTACATCCCAATAGAATGGAGATTAATGGATTTTCATTTTTGCTCTCAAAGTTCAGATGAAACGGGACGGATACATCTTCACAGAAACAATACCTCACTGTAAACTGTTTTCATTTGAACTACTTTCCACCAAAGAACATGACTTTTTGAAGAGCACAAACACGAAAAATCCATTCATCGCCCTGAGGTTGGCGGCAGCAGGAGATATCTCCACACCTCAATAAATGAAATATAGACTGTGTGTGTGCAACAAAACCGTATTACTAAACAGAACACTGAGAAACTCCACATTACATTCAATGTATATGTGCATGGTAACTGTAGGTGAAGGGGAGGGAAACACTGTGTTTTGGTCAATACTTTTCTAATAACTGATCACTATAGGTGTAATGCGAAAGGTGTCGCTCACAGTAATTATCACCCATCTCTATATGGAGCGTTTCAGCATCAGTTCATTATTTGATTTACTCCTATGTGTTGTTTCCAGATGCAGCAGGCAGCTGTTTCCAACACTAAAAACACACTGTACACCACCAGCACCAAGCAGAAGAACACATGGAGCATTTAGCAGCTAACGGGTTGGATGTTTCTCTCAGGAAGGAGTCGGAGGAGACCAAAAACACAGCTTAAAGAGAGTGAATATTGCACCTGCATTCGTCAGATGGCTGAAATCGTGTTTCCGAATGCTTGTTAATTGCTCTCTGTATACGTCAGAAGCACTGACCTACATGGGGTTAACAAGAAAAACTGGTATGCTTTGTGTGAATTGATGCTTTTAATATAAATAATGCCATCATTAGACATATGGTAATGTCCCACTCCAGTGTAGCTCTCTACGGTGTTTCTTTGGCTCCACTGCACATTGACTGCAGCCCGGCTTTCAAAGACTTCCAACACCTTCATTCCTATTCTATTTTTCTACCCTAACTGGGACTTCCTTTGACACGTTTGACACTCAAAAGCACCACATTTGCATATCTGCCCATGCACTCGCATCTCTTTTTGTCCATGACAATTTACATAAATTCAAGGGGGTGGGGTTTTTTTCAGGCTCGCACACCCTGCTATTCAGCTTCACATGTGGTACTGCACACACTTCAGTTCACAAGCAGCTACGACGGCTGCTCTGACGGTGGGCAGCAGCTAACTATGGCTAGTCCGTGGGCGAAGGAAAACCAAAATAGCATGTCGGTTAAGAGCAGTGTGTTTGACGAAAACTGAGCAAACTAGAAAGTTTCATATTCATTATTCCCTTCATTTTTTGCCATTCATGAGCAGTCATGGCATGTATGACGGTCATCATGGCATGTATTACTGCTTTGTAAAGCATAGATAGTCTACACTTTAGATTAGGTCACAGAACATGCTTAACTAATACTTAACGAACGAGTAGTAACTCCTGAATTAACGAGTCATAACTACTTGAATTCATCATGAATTGCAGCATTGCTTTTGTCATTTACTAACACTTTACACATGCTCTTATTAATCATCTATAAGTCCTGAATACTTCATTTACAAATGGGGAATTCATCATTTATAAAGTATGAAACCCAAGCTTATTAATCAAGAATAAAACACTTATAACTGTGTTTATGAATGAGTTTCTAATGAGTGTTGAAATAATGCTTTATAAATGATGAATTCAGTGTTTATTCATGCTTTACTAATGCTAAAATAGTGTGTAGTTATTATAAAGTGCTACCCATGTTACTAATATAAAAAAATTAAATATATAGACTGTTGTACTCTGATGAATTTCCTGTCTGTCATATCTGATTCTGAAGATGGATGGCTGCCACGGCTACAACGGCGGACACTCCTAAATATGATAATATAATACCAATAATATCATGTGGAGAAGTCATGAATATATTTGCAAGGAGTAATCTACAATAAGAAAGCGCCACTGACAGGATTTCATCTTCATACCGATGACCTACTGCTGACCTGAGATCATTTATAACTCTCTTTGCTTTATCTAAATGTGATTCTGTGCATGTATGCATGTATGTGCATATGCGGGAGAGAAGAACAAGATGAGTGTATGTGCAGACAGTTCACGTAACGGTGCCATCGCTCGTGCTATAAATGTCGACGGGAGGATATATGGACTACTTTTCTGAAGGTAATGGGAGGAGGGGCGGCCGGAGGAAGAGATGCCCAGGATTGAACAGCTCATCTGGGATAAAAAAGCAGCTCGCCCTGGGACTCATGAACCCACAGCGTAGCTCACCTTCCACTCATATGAGCAAGGATTGCACTGTGTGTCCATGGGGAATTAAAAACTGCTCTCTGAGTGTGTGTTTGTGTGTTTTCTCACAGGCTACAGTTCAGGCTGCCCTGCGCAGGCATGAGCGGTGTAATAATTAAGAGAGGCCTGGGCCTCCAGCCCCGGTCAGCGTGTCTATTATTGGTTCCAGCTGCGAGTTATGTCTGTGCCCAGTGGACTAGAATAAGCACAGAGTTAATGTCTGGGAGACAATTAATCATTTCACTTTTTTTTGTGATTCATTAATTCTTAAGGATGTTTGCAAAATTAGAATTTAAGGAAGTCTAGTTTGTAGATTTCTCACACATCATCAGTTGTTCCCCATCTTCATCCCCTGGCCTTGATATTAGCTTCAATATGCTTTAGTAAACAGTGTCGAATTAAAGCTTTTTTTTTCTAAATTGCAACACCAATCTGGATGCAATCTTTATGCCTTTGTGATCTCTTTCCATTTGTTGTCATCTTTCTTGATGATGTAATGCTCCTACTGTAAACTGCTTGGCTTCTTAGTTTTTAAAAGCCCTGTGTTGTATTTCTGCATCACTGAGATCTCGTCTGTGTTATTCTCCTGAGCGGTAGTGTTCTTTTACTGATATGGGACTTCTGAAGTGGTGCTATACTGTTCATTTAATACATTATTATGCAGGATAACAATCATAATATCCAATGAGATAATTGTATTGCATTTTTGCGCATCTAAGTTTTCAATAAACTGTCTCCAGCTGGTTAAGAACTCTGCTGCCACACTTCCAACAAACCATTTGCAGAAATGACTCCGGTTTAGCCTCATTATTTTTGCTCCCAGTTCATTTCGCAATCCATTACCAGAAGAAGAAAAAATAACTCAAATCAAGGCCCGCTCTCCATCTTTTTCCAAAGCTTTCAACTGCATCTCATGTCTTCAGCAGAGTTGAGCCATCTTCATGACAACAGAGCAAACTCCTTTGATGAAGACATGAGGTGCAGCTGAAAGTTTGGGGGAAAGCTATTAAGTGGACCTTGAGTTGATAATTACACTTTTTTTTATTATATAGTTATTATTTAACTAAAATGAACGGCATGGCAAAGTCCTATGCGTTTTTTCTGACCTGTCTTTGCCGACACAAAAACATGAATGGACCGATCAAAGGCCTGTTTGTCCCTTCTGGGCTACAGTAGAAAAATGGTGGTCACTATGTAGATATAAACGGTTCATTCTAAGGTTATAAAAACCCAATGATTCTTATTTGCAGGTGATTATACACTTTAGAAAACAAAAAACGTCAGTGCCTCAATATACTCTTTCACTTCACCCTGCATAATAGACATATAGTTAAGCAGCTAAATCTGATTTTAGACATTACTATTAATCATTTGCTGTCATCATTGATACGCCACTGAAGTTTTTGCACTTATAAAAATGTGATGCGGTGCATTGTGGGATTGTTGGCAGGATGCAAGGTACTTGTCATTGACACCTTTTTATTGTGTTCACCATTTCATTGTGGGGATCTTTGAGGGCACAGCCTGACACTTCAAATAAAATGGGGGGGTAATGAATTTTGTGCGCTCAAGTAGGGAGGACACATCCATATTCTGCACATGTTCACACAGTCCTTGAGCTGCAGTCAGACCACATTTTGCAGCGGGGAGGGAGGGCAGGAGGTATTGGTCAGGGTTTTAAACAAAGTTTTATATGATACTGCAAACATTTAACTGTGAATCTGTCACTGCCACTGTCCTTACACTCATTGCAGCCAAGCAGCATCTCTTCTTCTTCTTCTTCTTCTTCTTCTTCTTCTTCTTCTTCTTCTTCTTCTTCTTCTTCTTCTTCTTCTTCTTCTTCTTCTTCTTCTTCTTCTTCTTCTTCTTCTTCTTCTTCTTCTTCTTCTTCTTCTTCTTCTTCTTCTTCTTCTTCTTCTTCTTCTTTGCTGTTTGTATAATTTGGTGGTGTCGTTTTTTTGTTTGATCCATATACCGCCACTTTCCGGTTTGGTACATGATAACCTGGAGTGAAAACAATTTGGTTTTGTGGGATATCTATGAATTACAGAAAATGATTGTATCTACGAACGCTGGATGAGAACTGGTTTGACAGGAAGTGGATGTGTCTCATCCTGTTCCTCATAGAAAACATGGGGAAATTAAATTGGGTTTGTGACATTTAATCAGCCAAAAAATGTAATAATGTGTGTAGGATTGCCATGGGTGTGCGGGACCTTCCAATGTTGTTTTAAATCGTATTTGTATATACATATATTGGCCTTTTTTATATGAATATGTCTTTATTGCCTTCATCTCTTACTGAGCCGTTATTAATCGTTTTCTTTCATGGCTCTCTTTTAATGTTTCTATGTATAACTGTATTATTGTACCACCTGTTCTTCATCAATCATCCTGTTAACCTACTTTTTTGAGCACTGCATAGAGTTATTATTAATCATCCAATTGACAGCTGATTGGGATGTACAATATATGCACACACATTGGAAACCAGTTTGATGAATGGGCTGGCAGTGGTTCATTCATCATTCTGCAACAGAACATTTATAAATATATATATATATATATTATTTAGTTAAGAAAAAGCATGTGCAAAAGTAAATCATCACCCACATTCTGCTGTTCATGTTGGATATTTATATTTAACCTGCACTTACCTGGAGCAAATATTTGAATTGTTCCTCTAGCTATAAGCTTAAAACACAATGCAATGGGGAATCATCTTTGGTTTGCAAAAGATGTAGGTTAAAGCATACTGCTTTCACTTCACTGATCCACTGAGAATTATCTTTGTAACTTGATTGGTGAATTAGTGGGAAATCTCTAGCAAAAAAGAGAAATCCTAATTTTTCTTCTGAAATGGTAGGCTGTGAAAAGATTCATATTATAAACCTGCCCATGAGCAAAATGGGTGGAAAACATTGTTCCAAGCAGCGGGGGACAAAATGTATTACATTCACTGGGAAAATAGCTTTGAAGCAAATAGCGAGGCTAAAATGTTTTCTCTCGCAATTACTACAATTAAAATACGTTGTGGCAGGGTGCAGACAAATAAGACACTCTCCTGTGATGGAAGTTGCAATCCAAGCCCACACACAGAAACATGCACACACACACACACACACACACAGATTTGTCAGCGCAAGATAATTTCCCCCTTTTTTCACGGTGTGCGAGATGACAAATTTTGCACAATATATATCGCATTACATTTCTGGTTTTAATGAGGAAATGTTGAATTTCAGCTCTCAGATACAAATTACGCTTTTTCTTCCCCTAGATGTGTGTGTGTGTGTGTGTGTGTGTGTGTGTGTGTGTGTGTGTGTGTGTGTGTGTGTGTGTGTGTGTGTGTGTGTGTGTGCAGCAGCCGTGTGACATGTCAGTAAAAACACAATCTAATTTCCTGCTCGTCTCCCGGCTGCCTGTCAAGGCCACGATGTGTTGGAGGTCAGTTTACGGCACTTAATCAATCCTTCCTTATTAGCATGTGTGTGTTAAACTCTTTACATGAATGATCGCACGTTTGCACTGCAGTAAACACAAATACTGTCAAATTAGAAACTGAGGACGGACCCAACCGCTCGCATGATCCCCCTCTCGTTACAGTTCCCATTTCTTCTGCCTCCTTTTCTTCCTCTCTTCGTCGTCCTTTCTCTTACCCTTCAAGGCTAAATTCAAGGTACCTCTGAATCCTCCTTCAACACGGGGCCGTACGTGAGGTTCACCATAAATCCTCTTCTGTCTGTCTCTCTCTCTTAGTTTTCCTCACACGCAGATAGATCGATGATCTTATTTGTATACACTCTATACTGACAAATTGGGCTTTTATCTGCACTGTGTTGAAAATGATAACACAGGCGTGTGGGGTGAAAAAAACAAAACCTGAATGATTCTTTTTTTTCTCCTTTTGTTTTTGGTCTTTTTTCCTGTGTTCCCGACTACCAACAGTTCTGTATTGTTTCTATCAAATGCTTGTCTTAACTCATGGCACAGCATCAAAGTGGGAGACGAATTACGGGCATACCTTAACATTGAATAGGAGTAGAACGGACACTGATCTGTTTTTCGTGATCATTCCACTAGTACAAAATAAAATGGCAAATTTGGAGATGGATTGTTTGCTCGTTTTGTCTTTCTCCAGAGCAGTGGGGAGTGAGTCGGAGTGCCGCCGCTGGCAACAAGCCTGTTAGCTAACAAGCCTGCTAGCTAACAAGCCCTCTAACTAACAAACCCGCTAGCTAACGAGCCTGCTAGCTAACAAACATGCTAGCTAACAAACCTGCGCGCTAACAATCCTGCTAGCTAACAAACCCGCTAGCTAACAAGCCTGCTAGCAAACAAGCCCGCTAGCTAACGAGCCTGCTAGCTAACAAACATGCTAGCTAACAAACCTGCGAGCTATCAATCCTGCTAGCTAACAAACCCGCTAGCTAACAAGCCCGCTAGCTAACAAGCCTGCTAGCTAACTTAGCTTCCACTCTTTCATGCTACACTGGTGACAGAAAATGCTGGTTTCATGCTTCTTTGATCGCAAGTTTGCAGGAGTCTAGTGTCCTGTGTCACGGCAGCAGCACAGAGAAGCAAGGCATCCACCCTCCTTACGCTTTAAGATGAAAATCAAAGATCTACTATCCTAAATTCCAAGTATATCCAAATCCCATCCACACTATTCCACGTTGGTGGAGTTGCCGTAACGTTGTTTGCCAGGTGTTCAAAGCCTTTTGGTTGTTCCTTTAAAGACAAATTATCGAACATAATGTAACAGTAAGATCTCCTTGCACAACCTCTCTTCAAAATAGGCATCCATTTTGATATCTTCTTCTTTTATTTCTTGGGAAACCCGCTCGAGGTGCACACACACTGGACTGGAGTATGCCGTCTACTTTGTCTCTAATGTACACTAATTTATGCCAGAATAATCTGCAAACCTATGGAGCTTAACTCATGGAAATGGATGGGCAAACATGGATAACCTGCTTATTTTTAATCTCACAGAGGGAGCTGACGGCTCTAACGTTCATGCTAACCTGACGGAGAGGATTTCAAAATGGTTCCACGTCTTTATGTCCGCTCCGCCGGAGCAGATGAAACGCCATCGTCTCAGTCGTCAAACGCTCACTAAATATAAAGTACCTTCACTATACTGACGGGGATCGCTTCCTAAAGGGAGCTGACATCCATCTGAAGTCCAACGCAGACGACCACAGCAAGGCCACAAAGTGACTCATGGGTCTGAGGCTTTCCTTCTTCACCCAGCGGTCCCAGGTGAGCAACAGCTCCACATTTATGGAGCTGAATGGGTCGAACAGCTTCCCTGAAAAAGGAACAAATGTGTATGCAAATTTTTCTCTCACTCCACAAACCCTCCAAACAAACATAGCAGAACGTTAATGTTTTCAATTCAAATAGTTTATGTTTTGTACTGAAAGTTATTCTACTTAGATTACTCAATCTTCACTTGCTGCTGTTATTTAGTTTCGCTTTAAATGACAAGTTTAAATGACTGAAGGACACAAGATATCATTGTTTGGCTCCATTATAATATTGCTTGGCTCACAGACTCACTTTAATTGAAGGGTGGAGGGGTGATGTCTGTTCTTTTACGGTCACTGGTATACACCATTTCCCCCTCTTTTCTGGACAAAGAGGTCAGTTGGGGGTCATAACCTAACCTCACCACCACATGGTTTGTGACACAAAACCAGTCGCACTTTTTTTTAACCTTTTTTTCACTTTATAAATTATAAATAAAAATAAGAAAAAACACACTATACAGGAAAGAGAAAAAATATAAAATATGAGAACACTATACAAAATATAAAATATGAAATATAAAAACACTGCACTGTGCTTCAAGCTCTGAAGCTCTTCTAAAGGAGAAACATGTTTTTAAAGAGGAGTCACTCACATACCCATAATGCTGACATACATATATTTCAGGATAACTATCATGTGATTGCTTCCTCCTGTTGAGAAAAGATGTCTTCACAGCAGCAAAATGTAATTTCATTGGGATTACTTTTTTGTAAAATAGCTTACAACGGCATTAAAATCGCTTTGATTTCCAAATATGGTTTGAATTCTTTTGACCGGCATTTCTGTGATTCACTGGCCTCCATACTATCAGATCTTCCAGAATATTAGCTTTTGATCGGTGGTGATGTCAATGCTGTACGGCTTCATGATATTGTTCTCATTTTTCTCTGGTCAACAAAAGATCTTTTCAGGAATTGATTATATTTTTTTGTCTCCAAAACTGAAATCCATGTACCTTAAGAGCCGGTCAACTTGGGGCTTCCCGTTGTTGAATGACTGTTTCAGACAGGAACTTGAGGCTGAACTGAATGAATTCATCAAATTAAATTGATGAATTGATAACTTCACCTTGTGTTTTATGGGATGCATTCAAAAGTTTCATCAGAAATCAAATAATATCTTTTGCATCAAATCTTAATACGATTGGGAAACATTGTATTTGTCAATGGAAACTGCAATTGCGGCGTAAGAACATATTGATACTGAGCATGCGACTGAATAATGAGACTTTAATTATACGGCACAAGTAAGATTTTGTGAACAGATGTTTTAATGTAGTTTTGCTGTTGTTGCACACAGCTTTTAACCCTTTTTTGATTCTTCGTGGGCTCTGGAAGTGAAGTTTTACTTCAAGAATTCAAGGTAACCCAAGGTGCATAATTGATATACGAATGATCATTTTGTAGGTGAAGTATTCATTTAACCTCTCCATAAAAGATTATTAGCACTTTTCAACTACTCTGTCAAAACTCGTATAATTCGGAGGTTTTTTTATGATGGAAATGTCTGAGTTTTTAGAACCATCACATTTACCTAAGCGGCCTCCGGAGGCCGTCTGTTCATTAAAGGTGCCTATCACCCTAGAAGAGCTAAGAAAAGCCATTACATCAATGAACAAAGGCAGATCTCCAGATCCGGATGGATTACCACCAGAATTATACTATTCTTTTCGGGGCCCAGTTCGGCCCTTTGCTGTTGAGTATACTTAATCTTTCCATCAGTAGAGGTTCCTCTACCAAGAGCTCAAATATTGCTATCGTGTCTCTTTTGCTGAAGAAGTACAAGCCTCCAATTTATTGTTATCCTCGAAGGCCTTTAAGTCTCATTAACTGTGAGGTTACAACAGCCGTAGGTCCTTGAACCCATCATCGTATAATAAATCCCTCCAAAGCCCTCACATCTTTATAAAATGTTTGAGGTTTTTTGTAATATGTCTGGATGTAAAATTAACTGGTATGAAATCATCATCCTTTGAGTATTCCTGTTGTTCAAATAATTAGGAGTCTCCAACTAACCTTCCCATGACACATTAACCACAAGCAAGCCCTAACTGATATTGACGGTGGTTTAAAGACATTGTCTTTCCGTCTAGTGTAGTATCAGTAGCGATACCTCCAGCCCAAGCGGATAACTACTGGAATCAGTTGCATTCTCTCATGGTACTCGTGGTGTTTTTAACTACCAATATGTGGAACAATTAACATTTCCACCTCACTGTCCTGTGCTTTTACTGTTTGGCCAAGACATTTTTAGGATTGATTTTGTCAATCGGTGTCAATCTCAGTTTGCATGCTCATTTTATTTGAACACAATACATGGACGTCTGTGACATAACGTCAACACTGTAACCTCTTGACGTGCGGTTGGTATAGTTCAATGGTTTTATGTTTTAAACTAGAATTCTGGCCATATCTTACACATTGCACCTTGAAAAGAGTCTCAAGCGTCATATGTTATATTCTTTAAAGGGAGCTAAGTTACTACTTAATGACAAGTCCTCTTTGACTCTCACTTTACATGTTGTCTCCCAGCTGCTGAAGGAGCTTGTCCCTGCAAACTACCACATGCATTGTTGGCGAGGGAATGGCTCTCTTCCTACCAGGATATTGCACAGCTGGAGCTTTCAACAGCACGATTACATTATGCCAAAACACAACTTTTTACCTGCTGGCCAAAGCGGCCAGTGAATAAACAGTGTTTTAATTTAAATATGTGCGGTTAACTGTCTCTGTCAGTTATGTTTTCATGTACTTATTGCTTACTTGTTTGCTCGTTCAGAATATACTTTCCATATAGATCAAACATTTACATAACACTTACATATACATACATGTGATGAACCCTTTGCTATTTATGTGGCTATCATTATGGATGATGAAGGACAGTAGCATAATTATCAGATTCCTTTGAGTGTTAATGCTGTTCGTTTATGTGTACAATGTTAATGAGAATCCTGGGCAGCAGGGTGATGGGGTGCGGGAGGAATGGGTCGGTTATTTTACTTTGTTTTGTTTTGTTTTTATTCTCGTTCTCTTTGTGCACTGCCTCGGTTCTTCATGTCAGCGGATTGGGTTGGTTGAAGAAATAAACAGGGAAATGGGGGTCCTTATATCATTTTTATGACTGTAATGGCGCTTCTCCTCTTTTATACCGACGATGAATAAATAATTGATCTCACAAAAGACGTTTCATCAAAGTTTCATCAAACAGCTGTGACAGTAACAGATAAACTGCCAAAGCACCTGGATGCAAATAGCCAGTTGGCTTGAAACTCGTGTTTGAGACGTAATACTTTTTTTTAAAGAGTTTCCATATACTTTTCCTCTGGAGGACGACCCGCATCAACTGCACTAGATGTTAAGACCAACAGACAGTCAATCCATCAAGTCTCTCAAGGTCAAATATTGAGGTCTTTTGCTGGATCCTCACCTGAAATTTGGCAAACATGTAAAAAAATTAAAAATCGGTACACATTTCGAATAATTAGAGACTGTCTAACATTTGATTCAACCAAATTATACATGCACTCAATGTTTTTTCACCACTCAGTTACTGCGTTGCACCTTTGTCGCAGGCAAGTTCATCAGTGAAATCAGAGGTGCTATGACAACAACACCACATGGTTTTTAATTTGTTATTTTTAAGGCCCTTCTAGGGACGAGCATTGGAAAGTAGCTGTAGCTAAACACGCTGTGATACACTGCTTTGGATAATTGTTTTGTAATTCTCTATGTTTATGTATTTTTCCCTTCCAAATAAACATGCCATTAAAAAAAATGAAATTGTAGAGAGGTTTAGTTATCTTTTTCATTTCCAATAAGACAATTTCTACCGCAAGCCTCCTGCTCACACTGATTGCCTCTATATCACGCTGCCCAGCATTCATAAAGTGAATGAAAGGATGTTAATACTTTATTATAGACCGCATGTCCATTCGGGGACGCAAACATATAATTCAGGGTTCACCTGAGAAGCCGGTCGGTGATAGTCGGTGTCCTCAGTGATGCTCGAGGACACTGACTGAGAAAGACAGACGTGCAGTTGAAAGAGGAAAGTGAAAGAGAGGATCATAATATATGAATGCTAAAAGAGACGTTGACAACACAGAGCGAGGACGAATAAAGTTACGAGGTGGAGGAAGAGGAGGTGAAGAAATGCCACCTAGCAGAGACTTCGAGTGATGTAATAAGATCTGAGGAGCTTTTTAATCAATACGTCTCACGCAGTGCTTGACACGTTTATGAGGGCTCTGTGAGCTATTAATGTTGCACATAATTATTTAATTCCTATCTCAGAGCCTTATATCACCGCTGTGATTATAAGCAGTCGTTGCTGCACCTGTCTTTTTACATATGACTTGGCATCACTTCAGCCTTTGGGGGCTTTGTTTCTTGTATTATCAAATCATTTGTTCTAAGCACACACATGTATGCCATCAGACTAATTAGGCACAGCGGTACTAGAATGCTAACATTTGCCAATTAGCACTAAACAAATTGAAGATGATGGGAATGTAATTAGTTTTCTAGATAACAAGTACTAAGCATTGGATGCTTTATTAGTATTTGTTAGCTTTTAATATGGGGGGGCAATTCCGGCCTTTGGCGTACTTAAGGCTTTTACTGTAATCACTCGTCTAACAAGGTCACTCCCCTATATGAAATATAAATTATGGCGCTAGAGGAAGGTTTTAGGGATCATCAACAGGATTACAATTCCTCCTGAGGAGCAAATTAATATCTGAACCCAATTTCATGTCAATCCATCTAATAGTTGTTGATACATTTCACTCAAAACCATAAATGTGAACTCCATGCTGGGATAAGTCGGGGGATCACCAAAGTCAGTAGGATTCACCGCCTGGGGACCATGAATCTCTGAACACTATGGATGACCCCCGAAACTCGGTTCTGAAAGGGAATCGGTAGTTTAGAAGTTACGGAGTGACATCTCAGCGCCGCAAACCTCCTGTGTCTGTCCCTATGCCTGTCTTTACTCTGCGACTCCGGCTCAGTGCGGCGTGAGACACACTTCACTGGCTACATTTTACTCGAAGAGATGCTGAGAACTCTCGTTGTCGCAAATGCAATAAAACCCTCGCAGGGGAGCGAGGTAATACCAGCAATTTATCAAAACATTTGCCGAACAAGCAGAACATCCATCTGCAGAAATGCACAGTTTTTGACTGTTTAGCTAGCAGCCATTCATCCTCGTCCACTGCAGGTAGCGTTGGCGACGCCATGCAGAGTTTGCTTATAATGATAGTCTAATAAATTAAAGCTAATCACTTAGCTAATTGTTTGGCAGCAAATGTTTTTTTCAATATTTTTTGAACTTCTTGTATCGCAGCATAAGAATAAAAAAGAAATACAAGAATAATAAAGCACTGTTTCTTCTTTATTCTTTTTCTCTCACCATATATAATCAAAAAGAACTGATGAGAGTATCGATAAGGACCCACACCGGTATAAGCAGTATCAATACGAGGGCCTGTATTGAACCAATCCTAATGACTCTCATCCCGACTGAATACAGCTTTGTCCCAATCCATCTAATAGACGTTGAGATTTTTCAGATACATGGAACCTTTGACCTGCTGGTGGCGCTCGGGGAAAAGTTGGGAATGACAATAAGAAGTCATTAAGCTTCATCCTCTGGGGATTTGAACCCAATGACATCGCAATCCATCTGATAAGTGTTGGTATCTTTCAGTCTGAAAGGACTTAGCGTGACTAAAAACTGAGCAAGCAGCCGACAGCCGGTGTCTTTGCCGAGCCGATGAGGTGACTGACATCAAAGTGACTCTTCAACCGACCGAGTGACTGACCGGGTGGACTGACTGACATCACACCTAATGGCCGACTAATGCACTTGTGTGGGAAGGTACTCATCCGTACTCATTTGTGCATTCATATGCCGCTGCAAACAACTGGTTCTTTATAAATAATGCACAGTGTTTTTTAATGTTGGTGTCACTCTCATGCTTTGCCCACGCACCAGCTGGAGATAATTGAGCCGCATTGCAAACACAAGCCAATACACACAGTGCACCTCAACACTTATGAGTGTCAGTACTCGCCGGCTTCATTATTAAACCACCGCTCAAAAACACAACTTCTGTCTTCATTTCGGGAATTGTCTCTCTCTCTGTCTTTGACACAAACATACACAAACCCACCCACCTTGATTAGTTAATTACCATCCTCCCCCACAACGCGAATGGACAAAGAGACGACGTCTCAAACAATATTCTGATATCAATCCAATTGCAACGATATACTCCAGAGTAAGACATTGCAGCGTAAACAGCAGGTTCAAATGAGCTTAAGTCAAAAAAGGTCATAGCTTTGAATCAAATATATGGAAGATTTGATCTCATTATTGAAGGGCACTTTCGACATGTGTTCGGTAGGAATTTATCAAACTATGACTCAGAGAGTTTTTATGGCATTTTGCTTCACATGCAGCAATCCAGCTGCCTGATGATGCATGAGCTATTACTGTACACTCTCATACATACCCATAAAAAGGACAGATCAAAGTGAAATTTGCACAAAGCAGCAACAGGACCAAAAGACTGTTGCAGTGCATGTGAGTTTCCAGTAGCCTGCTTGAAAAGTGTCCAAGGTTACATGTTGTGTAGTTGGAGCCAGACTATACATACTGAGATGAGGGAAGTTAGGAAAGCCAGTTACCTTTTATTTAAATAAACCCATGTGATCTAATGCAGCACATACCATACTCCTTCAAAGAAATCCCACGGTTGTGAAGTTTCTTATCAGTTTCACTTTGAGCTTCTAACGCCACGTTCACATCATACGGGATGGACCGATAGGAAATTGTCTTGACAGGGATGAACTTTGAAGGAACAGAGTCAGAGAGTTCTAAACAGAGAAAGCTATCACAACCCATTAGCGTTGCTCTGCCGTAGTATAAACTGCTCATCAAAGACACGGTTTGCAGACAGTTATGGAACGACTACGTCCAAGGGCGCAGCATTTGTCCCAACCGATATCCGGCGACGACTGCAGTGTCCCGAGCAATCATTTTGATCCGAAAATGTTAATATAACCACTGTTGAATTTACTTAGACATCATCTTTATACTGAGAGTTCTGTGCACACAATTATGGAACAAATTGATTTTTGTGTTGATTCAGTAATTTTAAGTTTTCCAGTAGTGAACGGTTCCCTAAACATCCAGACACCAGAGTCCCAAACAGGGTTATGAACTCGGTGAGAATAACATATATGCGCAGCAATAATATTGACCTAATGCACAGCAGATTATAGGATGGATACATGTTTGCTTACATTTTTTTAATTTAATTTATTATCAATAAAGAACAGCTTTATTATTGCTATCTAATTACTTTTTTTGTATAAATAATATGACTTTATTCTCACTAAAGTGAGTCTTAATTATCATAATGTCAAGATTTCCTTCTCTTGGATTATTCTGATTGTATTAGTCTTGTAATATTACCTTTTTCTCAAGAAGAACTAATGCATCGTTGCGGTGGGTAGGTTCCACATTGACATTTAAAGAGTTTACCTCCCCAAACAAAGACACAAATAAGGAGGGAAGAGTAAATCCGGCCTACCTGTACGTTGACTGAGCACAGATAACATAATAGTTTGACAATCACAATGTCCTTGGGGGAGGAAACCCAGATCCCATCGCTAGCCTGTGTGCCCATTAATGTTGAAATTAAACCAACGTCTCCGGGATAAAATGTGTCAGATTGTCCCATCATCGACCGAGCCAGCCAGCAAACTCAGCCAGATAGCTTGGAGAGTTGATATAACAGGCTAGCATGCTACGGTGAGCTACTGCTAGCATGCTAGCTGCTAGCAGTAGCTCACTGTAGCTACAGCAGTTTGTAAACGTGCCATGCAAGTGTAGTGTAAAGGCCCCGTGCCATCAAGCTCCTAGCAAACACCCTCATAACGCTGAACTTTGATGTGACCGTCTCCTTGTGTGACAAGGCCTTAATCTAAAGTGTTTATTGACGCTCTGTCAGAAAGATGTTGGTTCAACTCTGTGGTCATATTTGAGGCCGCAGATTCTGGATTTTCTGTACTGGATTACATTATATTGACAGGTGTTTTTCATTTCTATTAAACAATGGAGAGTATATTTACCACTTGATTGTGCATCTTAAAAGATATTAATTCAACACAGGCCTGCCTTTGCACCTATTCATACACATAACCTAATTTATGTCAGAACTTTTATGTAAGGCCCATTTACAGGAAACAATCATTGATTACTGGTGATGTTGTCTAAAGAATAAGTGGTTCACCAAAGCAACTGGGGTAAAATAGCTGTGTTTTATTCTTCCCTTCTTTAAAATGTGTCTCAAATGTTGTGTTTGGGTGAAAAATTGATTAATTCATCACATCTATCCAGTCAGAACGAGCAAGAGCTCTCGATTCCAGCAGTGCCTGAAAGCCATTTTTCAGTTAAATGGAGTGGTAACACAGACGCTTTTATTTTCCTGCATCTCCGTGGAAATAAAAATATTAAAAAAATACCACCTAATTCAAACTGTGAATCTTTGCTGCACAGTCAGAACCAGGGTGCGTAACAGTAATATATTTGATAAACAAACAATTTTAAACCACACACTCTTTTCAAAACCACTGAACTGATTTATTCAAAATACCACTGTGTCTCCTGAGTGCTCAAATATTTCAAGCTGTTATCTGTGCTGTTGCATGATGCTCTCCATGCGTGGGTCACACCTGCTGGGGTTCATAGCGACATTAAATTAAACAGCAAACAGTAA
>NC_136594.1:5872217-5874717 GCF_910589615.1 Taurulus bubalis | reverse complement strand
ATCTTAAATTGGCGCTCCCATCCTCCTCCCCCAATGCCTCTCTATCCACTCATCCCTCATCCCTCATTCTCCCTCATCCCTTTATTCATTTCCCGTCTCTGCCCAGTATTCGACTTCCCCATTGCGCTCCTTTTGACTGGAATGGCTACGCTGTGCTTTGTTGAAAAAGGGGGCAAGAATTGAGGGAGCAGAGAGCTTTTAAAGCGAGCTCAAGCATCCACATGCAGGTGTGTGTGTGTGTGTGTGTGTGTGTGTGTGTGTGTGTGTGTGTGTGTGTGTGTGTGTGTGTGTGTGTGTGTGTGTAAGGGAAGAAGGGAGAAGGGAGTGATGGTTTAAAGGCAAGATAACAACTCATCTGAAATTATGGAGTGTAGCGCCATCCTGTGGTGGGAGTCTAGTTTAGATCATAGACACATTATTAAACCTGAAGGACGCTTTATCCTATAAAAGTGTGCGCAAGGGGATGTAGAGGTAATCTCAAAGACATTAAGAGAAGTGTCTTAGATATGCAGGTGTGTAATTGTTGCATGTTCAGGTTCTTAACTGTCACATGCACACTTACAGAGAAGCAGTAGCATACAACAAACAATGGTTATTTAATATGTATCAGAGAAATACATTAATATTGTCATATTTTGTCAATGCTTGATTTTGTTGCAGGGGCATAATGCTGGATAAATGGTGGGCGATGGAATGTGAAGTTAAAATCTGCATTATTTGATGTTTCTCCAGAGTATGGATGATGCATGTATGGATCCTGCAATTTCACCACTGAGGGACTAATAAAGGATTATCTTATCTTATCTAATCTGATCTTATCTTATATTGAATCGACTGTATTTGGCGGATTCGTTTGACTGACCACAATATTAGCAACCTTTGTCCCAACTTTGGTGAAGACGCGAAGTGACGCTGGTGGAGTAGATGTGTCTCTCACTGCTGATAAGGTTTGGTTTGACAGAAAAGGGCCAACAAGAACACAATGCAATGCTGCATAATAATACATTAGAAAAAAAACACAATTTAATTTGACAAACATGGGTTGGATAATATATAACAAAGTATAATGATGCTGACATGTGTGACGGGTGAGTAACTAAACAGATCAAAGTGGGGTTTATCCGGCTAATGACAATCATGGCAGCTGTGAAACACACACCGTATTATTAAGTGAGATACATACGTACACACACACACATACGGGAACTTACAACACTGACCTTATTCTTAAATGCTGGTGACCTTTGTTCACGCGTCATCCCGCATCTCTCTCTCTCCTCCCATTTCCTGCCATCGCTCCGCTGTCGCTGTCCATTAAAAGACAAGTTCCAGTCCGAAACAAAACAATACCGACAGGCGCCCATTTGTGCCTTCAAATCAATTTTGTTTGGCTGTTTTCATTCCTGCTGTCCATGCCGGCTATAAAGAGATTACTTCATAAAAGCGAATTCAGTGTCAGTGATGTGGGACAAAACCCCACAGCTTCCACAGACAAGCTTGCCTTGCCGAGCCGCAGCAGACAGATAATAACACAAATAGGGAATTTTGCGCTAAAAATAATGTAATTCTGGAAGATGCCCACAATATTTTATGACAGCTGAAACATCACATTAGCTTCGGGTGAACTTTTAAAGACTTTTTTTTTTACACAAAACAAGACCTCTGGTTTTAGTCCCCCATCACATTGAAATCGCCTTGCAGTCAGTATGGACGGTATGATTACAGCAAAAAACAGTGAAGAAGGACTCAGATCTTTTACCAAAGTAAAAGTAGTATTAATTTACAGTGTAGAAAAACACGGTTACAAGTAAAAGTCCTGTATTCAAAATCATACTCAAGTAAAAGTACAAATGTATCAGCAACAAACATAATAATGCAGAGTATCCACATTTCAAGTTTAAAGTAGCATGAAATGGTAATACCCAATTAGTACAAGTATCTCAAAATTGTACTTGAAAACAATACTTAGTAGTGTTTCACCATTGCTAAAAATTATTTCAATGCACATATGAGCTTGTGCAACACATTCCCACTCCCAACTTGGTCAGCGGCCCTACACCTCAGTCGATGACGCTTTAGTGTCTTTTCAAAATAAAGGTTGGTTTAGGCAACGAAGGAAAAGAGCGTTGACTTGAGCAAAAGTCATTTCGAGAATTTCACCACCAGAAGTCAGCGTGTGTGAACAGAAACGATAAACTCATCCAGGTTACAGCTCAGCCGCTTGAGATGACATTTTCTGCTCACACGAGTTTAGCAGACATTTAAAAACCACAAGCTGGAGAAAGTCGACTGAATATGTTTGTAGTTTTTTTTTCTTCTTCCCACCAACACATTACAGATTCTGCTGCAGAGTGTGTGGGCTGGAAAAACCAAAACAGCAGTAAATCAGAAATGACACCTTAAAGGTAATTGCAAAATAAAGGCATCCCATGGATCAATGTGATTCAAGAGCCCTCTGTTAAAGTTCAACACACACACACACACACACACACACACACAC
>NC_136594.1:5797217-5867217 GCF_910589615.1 Taurulus bubalis | reverse complement strand
ATGGCCAACTGGAAGGAGACATCACTGAATCCAGACTTGCTAGCAGACACATGGGAGGGGCTGTACCTCCTCGGTTGGCTTTGGAATAATGTCACTCCTACCGTTTTCCCCACAGAGGGAAGGTTGAGGCCCTCTTCACCAACTCGGAGAAGTCTGTGGACTTGGATCCATGTACTGGGTAAAGTTCCTCTCAATTTGTAATCATGCACCTTTTCATTTTTTGGCCGTTTATTAAAAAAAAAGGAATAAATAAAACCTCGCCCCATTTTACTGGTTGGTATTTCCTTTATAAAATGCCTTTATTTTTTTTTTTTTTAACTCTGCTTTTTTCCCAACCAGGTTTCAGAGAAAGCTGATCTACCAGACTCTGAACTGGAAGTAAGTGTCACTCAACACGTTTGCTGCTATTGTGTTGTTGTTTTTGGTGTTTACTTGAAGATAAAGATTTGTCTTTTGTTTTTCACAGGTTTCCCAAGGGGATTCATGTGGAAACTGTGGAAACGGAAAAGGTAAGAACGTTGTGTTTCAACCAATTTCGCCGTGTGGTTTTAAGTGGAATATGTGAAATATTGTACGTTCTGTTTGTGTGCAGAAGGACCGATACATCCAAGTCATCAAAGTAGACGACGAGGAGAGGAAGAGGCGGGAGCAGCAGAAACGGGAGAGGGAGCAGGTGAGTTTGAAGAATATTTTCACCATATATACGTTAAATCAAAGTGGCCACATTCTTGTCCTAATGTAAAGTGTTCAGCATAGGAAAACATGCGTCTTATTTTGAGGCGCTTATGGATGATATCTATATAATCTATTTAATTCCCCATGCTTCTCTGCCCTCAACAGGAGGAGCTAAATGATGCTGTTGGCTTCTCCAGGGTCATCCACGCCATCTCTAAATCTGTGAGTCCAACTCGACGACTTTTCAGTCAAATGGAAAAGCTGCTCCACGTTTCAAATATTGAATTTCATTTGAGTGGTTGGAATATGTTACTCGTGTTTAATCTGCATCATTACAAGACATTTGTGCACAAACATTAACTTCTGTTGCTAATTTCTTCAACTATTTTGTCTTTGGAAAACCTGGTTTGCATCCTTAACCCATTTGACCGGCCATGCAGGGTAAACTTGTGGTTGGCCACAACATGCTGTTGGATGTGATGCACACCATCCACCAGTTCTACTGCCCTCTGCCAGAGGTAAATGCTTTCAGATGGGTACTTTTAGATATGGTGCATTTCATTTTTTCTAGAAATTGCAAAAGTAATTCATGAATAATTTGTGCCACTGCTCTTTTCTTCAGGATCTTCAAGACTTTAAAGAGGTCACAATGTGTGTCTTCCCAAGGTAACGTACCTCTGCTTTGATAAATGTGTTTACTTGTTGACACGGATGACTTTCTGTACTGTTTGTTTTAATATTGGCTTTCACTTGCAGACTTCTGGACACAAAGTTGATGGCGTCCACTCAGCCTTTTAAGGTAAATGATCTGTCAGTGCTGTAGATTATCAGGTGCACTGTTTGTTGTTGGTGATGAGCTATTTTAGAAAAAGTGGAGAAATCATTTCAACGTTAACTCATTGGACATTATTGTAAAATCCAAAGGTGCCCTTTCAAAGTTGAAGCTAGTGGGTTTTTTTGACAAGATGATGTTGCATCACTGCTCCGAGCACCAATCAAACAAGTAGCTCCAAAATTGTATACAAAACTAGTCTCTCCATATTGTGAAAATATCTAAAAGAATGCTTTTTTTTTTTTTTTTTTAACTTTGCCTCAGGAGTTGATCACTAACACGTCTCTGGCAGAGTTGGAGAAACAGGTGAAGGGGAGTCCGTTCAAGTCGCCACAAGTCGGTAAGTAAATGCTTGTAACCTTTTTATGAGCCGCTCTCAAACATGCAAAGCGCTGCAACATCTTTTGTACTGTTCACTGTCAGAAACGGCGGAGGGGTTCCTCAGTTATGACACGGCCCAGGAGCAGCTCCACGAGGCCGGGTACGATGCCTACATCACTGGCCTCTGTTTCATCTCAATGGCCAACTATCTGGGTAACGCACACAATCACACTGATCCTGTTTTTTTAATTGCTTAATAAATGTAGCTTACTTTTTATCTTAACGTGCGTCTTTTTTTTTTTTTTTTACAGGCTCCTTCCTGACTCCACCCAAAGCGTACATCTCGTCTGGCTCCAAACTAGTTGAGCCTTTCTTTAACAAGTAAGAGATGCACCTGAATTTGCATCAGTATTTCATGAACTGCAAAAAAAATCTGTTTACAAAATGCATACATTACACTTTTTTTAATCAACTTTATTTTGTTTGTTCTCAAGGCTTTTCCTGATGAGGATAATAGATATTCCCTACCTCAACATCACAGGTCCAGATTGTGAGTATAATGTTGCACTAACGGCACTATATGCCAGGGTTGTTGCGTTAGACTACATGCCTGGAGATTTTGCAAATTTTAAAGGTACCCTGTGGAGAACCATAGACACGTGAAACAATGTTTTTTTTATGATTAGGTCCCAGATTGTGTTTTCTATTGTGCACACATAATGCATATTGCTTTCGCCAGATTGGTGGCCAAGAAACGATATAAAAGCTGAAGAGAAACTTTGGAAAAAGGTCCATTGATTATTTTTGGGCCTCAAAGGATTGTGTGTATGTTATAAAGGTACATTAAGCGATTTTTGACCACGAGAGGCAGGAAACAACCAAAACAAAGTCACAGGCCATATTATCAATTTAGTGGTTTAGTTGGGCTGCCAGGGCTTTAAACCGCATTTGTTAGCTTCAGCTTTGATCTTTTAATTAAACTATTACGTTACTGCCATCACCGCCTCACCTGCTACTGTTCTTCCCTCTGCTCCCACAGTGCAACCTAAAAGAGACCATGTCCTGTTTGTCACCTTCCCCAAAGAATGGAAGACGAGTGACCTCTACCAGCTCTTCAGTGCCTTTGGTAAGATGCAATGTTTTCAGGAGAATTCTGCTTGAGAACCGGTATGACTCACTGTTTATCGCCCACTTTGACCCTTCTGTCGACTCTTCTATCCACTCAGGAAACATCCAGGTTTCCTGGCTGGACGACAAGTCTGCATTTGTGTCCCTGAGTCAGACGGACCAGGTACAGATCGGTGAGTTTCACACCCCAGCTGAATACATGATGTGCACATACACACACCAGACCAATCTGTCAATGCCGTTGTCTCATCACGCAGCTATGAACACCAGCCGCTACGCAGAGAGCTACAGGATCCAGACGTATGCAGACTACGTCAAGGGCAAGCAGCAGGACAAGGAGAAGCTCGGCCAGACGCCCAAATCTTGGGGCGAGGACGGCTGGAGGAAACCTCCCTACGCCTCAGCTACTTCTGCCGCTACCTTTGGATATCCCCGGTACACCTGCGCTGCATTTAACTTAACAGTCGGTCTGTTTACCTCCCTTTGGGAGGTTCTGCAGGTATGCACAGTTTCTACCTGTATTGATGCATGTGTGACTTTATATTTTTTTTTTATTCTAGGGGTCTGCGGAAACGCAGCAGCAGTCCCGTTCAGGGAGAGCAGGGGTCCGGAGAGGCTCCAGTCACAGACGGCTGGACTAACTACTCGTACCCGGATAGCACAGGCAGCAAGAAGATGAAAACTGATGGTGTGTACTTTGCATGTTCCCACACAGCAGCAGGTTTTATCCCAAGAAAAGTTCTTGGCAGAGATTCAATGTGTCCTTGTGAATAATCATTTCCTGGTTGCCAGCATTGTCCTCACATAGTTCCTCTGGATAGTCATGCATTTAATTTCAATTGAGGACGATCAGTTAAATTATGCACATCTTTTGGCAAGAATTTAGCAACAATACTCATAACAAAAATAGTTGGATACATTTACAATGTCAGAATTCAAAGTGTCGCGTGTTGTGCTTTTTGTAAATGCAACTTTTCAATTATTAACCCTGTGGTCCTTTGTTGTTTCCCCCCATGTCTTGTTTTTTTGCTTGGTGTTGCACATGCATCCCTTTTCACAAAGTAAAAGCACATATGGTGTATAAACGGGTCTAATTTAGCGCGTCGTTGTGTTTCCTAGACAAAAGTGGACAGGCGAATGCAGAGGCGATCGAGAGCAAGACCTCAGAAGGATGGCTGAAGACGGCGTGAGTTAAATGGAGGTGCTGGCGACGTTCCATTTGCTGTGATTCACGGCTCGTAACGCTTTCTGTGTCCTGCAGAGATGCATCAGATTCAACGGGGTCCAGTCCAGTCCCAGATGAAGAAGAGAAGGAGGGGAAGGAAGAGAAGGAAAGTCCTGAAGGCAATGATGCCGAGGGGACGGTCACCTGGCAACAAGCCCCGGCAGTCCATGGGAGAAAAGGTCAAAAGAAAAAGAAGTCCAAAGGTGAGTTTTGAACTCATTGTGTTGGAAGTCATTGTGTTGTAATGTATGTGGATAGTATTATGTCATTTATTTTGACATGTATTTGGTCTCCAGGTTCATGCAGAGGTAGAGTTTGAGCTGCTGTAAGTTGTTTTCTACTGTAACAGACTACGATTCTATTATATATTTCTATTTATCCTAATTAAATAATGCCGTTTCTCGTATTCAATGACTCGCCAAGCCTGCCTGACTTCTCGTGAAAATAATATTTACGTTATTTAAGACATTTTTTTTGAATGTTCTCATCTCTTCATGGCCCTCCTCTTGAACAGGTGCTGGATCTACGACGTCGCTGTTTGAGGTGCCAGAAGTCTGGTAGCGGGAGGCGAGGCGTGGAGAGGCCGCTGTCCCACAATGAGCTCCTGCTCACGAGTCTCTTCCTAAGCACTCGGGGCTCTGTCCTGCGAGGCTGTACGTCACTGGGTGTGGCGCGCGCCCAAAATAAAAATTTGTTCACTCAGCAGCTGTGGATACCGTGTCCAAAGCTACCAGCCAAGACTGAACTCCTGACGGAGAACACAAGCCATAACAACAGCTGCCATATTCTGATCTTGTATCGGTGGCGCAGGAAACTCTTCTGGGTAAAATGCACGCACGCTCTTCACCAATCTTAAACTCTAATCTCCAGACAGGTTCATTTATTCTGTGTTCAGACTCGGAGCCGCCGCCGCGCTTTGAAATCATTTTATGACACCGTCTCCTCCATCAGTCTTATATTCTGTGAGTTGGTGCATGTGAGACTTGTCTCGTCTTTGTTTAGGAAACGGTGTCACAGGTATACAATGAGATAAAAATGCTGCCTAACGGGTCCTGTAGTTTACAATGTCTGGGTTATAATATTTTAAAGCCGTCAAATATTATTTTTCCTCCATTTTAAATTGAGTTCTGTCGACTTAAACTGGTTTTATCCAACATGTATAAGCTTATCAATGATAATGTGATGTTTATTATTGGTGACATTTTGATCCTTCATGAGGCGCTTGCTTTCTTTTTGTACAGAATTCTTTCTTCCCCTTTTTTTTCTTTCTAGTGTTAAATGTTTTGTAATTGTCAACCCTGAGAAAATGTCAGTGTTCTAATGCAAAAGGTGTTTAAAAAAATACTTAAACTGTTTCCTTGGAAAGGGAATAAAAATTAAAGATTTTTTTTTTTTCTTAGTAGCTCTGTTTTCTGTCTTTTGTTTCCGATCCTGTCTGTGTTGAATAGAGAATTGTTAACACTATACTCAATATGAACTACTTTTGCATTCATTAGATTATGTCCTGTTTGAAAATATTTATTTCAATGCTTTTCATTTTATGAATGACATGACTTAATGGCAAAGTATCAAATTAAACTGATTCTGTATTTTAAATATTTCTCAATATTCATTGCCTTTACTTCATAAAATTAATGGAAACATTACACATTCACCCAACATGATGTTTGATACTCAGTCTTTGGATTCAGTCACTTCATAAATCTGCCATCTTGAATGTCTTGCCGAAGACTTGCAGACTCCAGCAGTGCTCTAAAGAGTTCTGTGCCAAGTCCAACTTTCACGATGGCACTCCGAAAGAAAAGATTTAGTTAAGTTCCCATTAAGAGACGCACAAGTGTCAAAATCCTTAGGGTCCAAAAGGCAGTGTTTAATTTGCTGCTGTGACTATTTCCAAGCCGCCAAAAAAAAAGGCAGACTGCACTCGGCTCTTTCACTAAAACGACTCCAGTGTGGTGGGTGCAGGTTTAATCCTTCACCTCCATGAGGCACAAACCAGGAAGGTGGCCGTGAGCACTGAGGAAGAGAAGAGACCGTTTTAGAAATATTCAAATTTAGTCGCAGATTTCTCCCCCTCACTGTCAATCCTACCTTGTGTGTCCGAGCAGCACGACCACGGACAAGGTGCCTTCTGGGAGGGATCTGAAGAGCTTCCTCAGGCGGTGGTCCAACCTCCCCATCTTGAGATCCATTTCCTGGTCCTACACAGATTACATAATGAAATCTTCATTGCATGCGCTCAATAAATTTAACTCAAATGTACACTCGGCAGGATACGCTTTCATCGAGGAAGAAATATTAAAAGCTCAGTTTTCTCCTGGAAGCTGAGAACTGCCGTGCTTGCTAAAATATTCCTTTTCAATGTGACAATCAGCTGGAGTCTCTTCACCTGAGGACTGTTGTGCTCGTGGGCCCTCTCTTCGTCTCCAACCGCCGCTGTTTCGCCGTCGCCGTCCGCTGTGACCATCGGCGCCATCGCGGCGACCCACGAGGGCAAGTGCGCCGGAGTTAGGGCCGGACAGACGAGGTAGTCTTCCTTCCGGAGATCCTCGGAGGAGCTGAGGGCCGCTAGTCTACCCGCTGAGCTCGC
Source organism: Taurulus bubalis (assembly GCF_910589615.1). NCBI lineage: Eukaryota > Metazoa > Chordata > Actinopteri > Perciformes > Cottidae > Taurulus > Taurulus bubalis. The sequence continues at coordinate 5,860,446 of NC_136594.1, read as the reverse complement.
AAACTCTGTCAAACCGGACACACTCGCGTTAGAGAGGCGCGGACGCTTCGTTTTTTTTGAACGGTACGCCGAGTGGAGCGCTCTTTACTCACGTATGTATGCGTGTCTTGCGTGTGTTCCTCGTTTGGCGGGCAGGACGACTCTCTCCACCGAACCAAAGAGACCAAACGTCTCTCCGATCGCCTCGAGCAGCGGCTCGCCGTTTACTCTCGCTGAAGGCTTGACGCCCGGACATTCTGCACCCGCCGCATGTCCGTTGGTCCTCGCAGAAGCCGTACTGGGGCTTAACTTGACGGCGTAGAGGCGGCTGGTGTTGAGACTGTCGCACATCAGAGCTTCAAGAGTCAGATCCAGGTCCAGCATCGACTCGTAAACGGGCCTCTGGACCTAGAAAAGGACGTTTTTGGATTCACTTTAGCTGTAAAAGGAAGAGGAGTAAGTGACGAAGCAAAAGAAAAAAGGGGAAGAGCGCTACCTTGATGGAATGGCTCAGCATATTACGTCCATTCAGCGCCTTTAGAGCCAGCATGGCTCCCTCCAGCAGCTCAAACTCTACCTCTGCATGAACCTGGAGATAAAATGTAGTCAGAATATATAGGTATGACAACCAAAAAGAGCTTTCACAGCTCTTAGGAGGTTTCCAGTCGTTCATCTGGGACAGAAACACGGTCATTGACATGGAAAAGAAAAATCCGAAATGTAGGGGAGACGTACCCTGACGGTTGTGGTCAACATTTTGATATTTCGAACCGGTCCACAGCAGCAGAACAGCCGCTTCACGTCCCTCTGGGAGAAACCAGCAGGGAACGGCCCGGCGAACACGACGCACATATCCCGAAGGATCGCACGTGCCTGCAGGACGGACGGACGCGTTAAAGCAACGCATTGAAACCACGGTTTAAAACGCGCCATGCATTGAATAGGTAGATAGCCTCACCCTCGGGTGCTCCAGGGGAGGGGGGCACCTCTTCAGATGGTCCGAGAGGGAAGACAACTGGAGCACTGAGAGGAACGGACACTTGGTCCGTCTCCTGAAGGAGGACACCACCTGAAGGGGGGCGATTTAGGAACGGAGGTGAAGAAACGACTTATTTTATAGCGTGTTTGATCGGGTCAAATTCACGGACGGCTCGTTTCTCACCTCTGTGTCAGAGTTGAGCCACTGCTGATGGGACAGATCCAGGGGGAGGTCCGAACGCTTTCCTAAGAAGGCCACCGACCGGCCGAGAGTCTGCAGTATGTCCGCGAACCTGCGCGAGGAAATAAATAAATTCAGTAGGGCTGTGCAGTATACCGGTTTCAGTTTTCCGTACGGTATGAATTTTTCATATACCGTCATACCGGTCGCCGCTGTTTGGCAGGCAACAATATTTAATGTTCACAGCTTGAAGCTGAAGGAGCGGCGGACCGAGCTACTTACGTCTCATGTTAACTCACTTGACTCATGGTTTGCAAGAAATTACATCGCCAAAATACATGCTGGGTAAATGACACCGCCCACACAGGAAGACTTTTCTTGTGCAGGAAGAAGTCTTTTCCTGTGCAGCTAAGTGGGCGAGCTTTACCCATCATGCATTTTGGCGATGTCATTTTATTCAAACCATGAGTCAACTTCTATCCCTGAGACGTAAGTAGCTCAGACCGCTGTACACGTATCTGTGACTGTAAACATTAAATGTTGCTGCTGGCCGAAGAATGACAATAGTCGTGCGCCACTAGTATCAAGGGATTCCCCTGGGTCCTGAATCCCTCCATGTTTAGCTCCCTATGTACCAATCAAAACAGCTGCTGGCCAGTTGCGAGCGAGTGGTGAATAACGATGGCGGTGGCGTTCCTTTTCGCCGTGTTTATTTGGAAAAAAAATACCGTGAAATCGCCAGAATCTTACAAAATACCGTGATATGAATTTTTGGCCCTAAAATTCTGTTTATTTTGCATAGCCCAAAATCACAAATTTGCCTCTGAGGGTTTTACAATCTGTACACATATGACGTCCCTGTTCCAGGACCTCACATCGGATCAGGAAAAACTCTCCTGAAGAATAGAGAGAACCATTTCACAGGGAAAAAACGCAATAGAATGAACAACGTAACAAAGTTACAGCACATGCAATGAATAAAGACGGGCGATCGGTCAAGTGGAGCTGCAGCAGTCGTGACAAAGACTTTTTGATGAGATTGTAATGCTGTGATTAGTGTCTGAAGACATTTTATCCCCATACGTCTCATTTCAGTTTTTTTAAGAAGGCGTTAAACATCCTGAACCATTTCTTTTGTTGTGGAATTGATTCTGCAGGACATTTAAGTAGAAAATGTCCTGCATAGTTTGAGAGATCGGTAGGCTGACTGATGGTTCTTTTTTGTAAAGGAGCTACACTTTTGGGTGTAAAATGCTAGCTGGGCATGGAAGCCAAACCCAGAGGAAAGATACAGTTTAGTGTGGACACGGTCTGAGTAACTGGTTTCAGGTGTGAGGAAGACAAAGAGGTTTACAGACTGCAACAGGTGTTGTACCTGAGACTTGGTTCGGGTTCAGGTTCGGGTTCAGGGTCAGTGGACTCCTCCACTATCGTGCATCCCCAAAGCTCCTCCAGATGAAGCTCTACAACCTGAGAGTGAGCATACACAGAAAACATGCCATTGAGTGTGTGTGTGTGAGTGAGTGAGTGAGTGAGTGAGTCAGTGAGGGAGGAAGCGATGTGTTACCTGGCGAGGTCCTGTTTTGATAAAGTACTGAGCCAGATCCAGGGCGGCGACAGCATCCTCAATGGGATCATGACCTTTATCCCCTTCAATTTGTATTTGCCTCCTGGGACACAAGTGGAAAATGTCATTATAAACCCTGGTGGGTAAGCGAGAGAGAGAGAGAGAGAGAGAGAGAGAGAGAGAGAGACACACACACACACACACACACACACACACACACACACACACACACACACACACACACACACACACACACACACACACACACACACACACACACACACACACACACACACACACACACTTACTGCAGCACGCTCTCTGCCAGGACCTTCAGTTTAAACTTTTGTCCAAAGTTTCTCCGGTACAGCAGCGAGGTGTCGATTACATGCTGGTGGATCAGCTGCAGGCCGGAAAGCAAACCAATGAGTAAAACAATGTTTCTGTCAGGTACAGGTGTATATGTTTTGGGTATAAAACCTTCAGCACAGGGAATACTAAACCGAAAGATACATCCAAATATATGAAATTATATTACAGGTCAAAACTTTTTTAAGAGAGGCTCTCCAAAATGAAATGATCAAATCCATAATATATCTGAATGAGGCAATGTCTTCAAAATAATGGCATGAGAAGAAAAAAAAAAATCACATGTGATTGTCTGCCAGCTGACGTGTTGTTCTTGAAAAATGCTCTCAACTCTTATTGTGGGGAATAACGTTATTGACTTATAGTACAATGCTTTTTTTCAAGTTGATACGTCCAAGATTTTGTATTAACCCCCTAAAAAAAAAATCAGGACGGAAATTTTCCAACAACTATGAATTCAATAAATTAAATATTAATACAAACAAAGGAAAGTCGAAATAGTTTGAAACCACTTGTTTAATCTAACAATATATCCCATTTATGCGTTAAGATAAAGTGATGAGAGCCGAGATGTTTTTGACACACACACACACACACTGATATTGAACTCACTTGCAGAGCCTTGAGGTCGCTGTCTATCGAGTGTCCCACCAGAACTGCGTTGCTCGGCAACAACTCCTTGAGCTTCATTTGGACCTCACGCAGGGTCGTCGTGATTGGTCGCAACATCACCGCGGTTATACCAGAGAACCTATCGGAACGCACCCAGCAACAAGCATGGGCTTTAGCTTTTTAAACACAGTGATCGATGGTGGTTATCTAAGAAGTAGGTGTGTGTGTGTGTGTGTGTGTGTGTGTGTGTGTGTGTGTGTGTACTTTGTGAGGTAGTTGAGTATTCGGTTCCGAGGTCTCACTAGTACGTCCAGCAAACACTTCCCGCCGCTGTCCACCAGAGAGACGCGAGTCAACTCGTATCCTTTTTCTGTGAGACACTGAAGCACAACATAAACACGCTGAAACATTTAAATAACTCACAACACAAACGCGATAAGATCCACATTACAAGATGCTGAGGAATCCCGAAGAAATAGAGATGACACGAGAAAAGAGTCATGATTTTGTTTTAAAAAGTGGAACAGAAAAGTGACGTCGTGCATTCTGTCAGGTGGTAAAATTCAATTCAATCAAAACGGACAGTGGAAACATAAATATGCTTAAAATTAAAGAAGCATTATGAAAGCAATATAAAAAAGGACAACCGGGTGTCTGTTTTGGTGGATAATTCCATCCTGACAACATATTTATAGGACAATATTGTATATTCTGGCTCGACATAAAAGTATTGAAACTATCACATACAAATAAATATATACATAGATTTATATATCTATAAATAGAGATCATATTTATAATATTCCATGGTGGTAACTGTCAAATTGTCACAGCACAAACTGCAGTATTGATAGTTTGAAACTGTATTCCACAACGGAGTGTGAATAACCGAGAGCATCCTCTCACCATTTCACAGTCGACTCCGTACAGAGGGCTGTCGTCAGTCAAGCAGTCAACACCGTCTGTGCACACAAACTCCTCAAAGCCCGGCATTCCTGGAGACAGAGACGAGAAACAGAAGCTGAAGAAGGTCGAGATGTGGACGGAGAGACGAGAAACACACAGAGAGAGAGAGAGAGAGAGAGAGAGAGAGACACTCACCTTTGACAGGGTATTGTTTCTTGATCATCTCCTCCTGGGTGAGAACATACGCCGTCAGTCCTTTCTTCTGTGTCCCAAACTTGGAGATTACTGGGTGAATCCTCAACGCTGCAGCAGTGTGTAATAACACACACATACACAATTAATAACAAGAGCAAAAAATAATAATTAGAGAAAACAACCAAACTGTAGCGGAGAGGTAGAGTATGTTTTGACTAAATGCCACGGGGATGAAGATTAAAGCATTCAGAGGAAGAACATTAGTCAAATGAAATGTGGATGTGAGGCATTTATAATAAGTTTGGAAAATATATTTAAACATTTCACTTGAATAGCGGCCTTCAATAATGATGCATAAACCCGACTCCTATGTCGTCATTTATTTCCCGGGTCTACACGCAGTGAAAAGATCCCTCTACCTTTGTGCAATCCACTGCTTCCACCGGGCCTTTGGCGAAGAGACGGATCATCCGATTCAGGAACTTCACCGCTGAAGATTTCTGACGCCAGGCTGGTGGGCGATGGAGTAAAGGTGACCCTCTAAGCGACAAGGTGCGGCGTTAATCCAAAGCGCTGACGGCCCCCCCTAACTCCCACCGTTGTGCGTTCACATCACCTGTGGTTACTCACGGTGGTGTAGCTGGTGCGGAGGTGCCGCAGGGCGAGGTAGTGTTGGTAAAAGTGACTCTGGGTCACAGCCTCCACGATCACCACATTCACAGCTGTCACCCGCTTCTGGTGGTGGAGACGACACCAGCTGAGAAGAACACACACACACACACACACACACACACACGGATGAAGACAGAGGACTGAGACTAAGTGGTGCAACCTTTAAAAGGATCATTTAGGTTATCGTTAGAGCGCGGGGACGCAGAAAAAGAGCTTCTTTTTTTATGAGAGCTGATGAAGTAGATTAATCTTACTACCACAGTAATCACCTGGGCTGCTTAACGCCTCCCGTCTTCCCCAGAGCGGCATAGTGCAGCAGTTCCGTGAGCTCACTCGGTGTAATTGGTTGTTGAAGGCGGTCGGGCGGCACAGAAACACTCGGCGAGCGTCGCCGCGCCGGCTTCTCCTCGCCGTCCTGCACGGTTTGTAATCGCTTGGCCTCCCCGTCCGCTGAGGGGTCGACGCGCTTTCTTTTCCTCACGTTGCATGTTTCTGCTGCTGATGAAAGCTCGTCAGACATTTCTACTGGGAGGTAAAACAAACAACAATAAGGACAGATATTTGCAATGGCATCGTCTCCTGGCTGTCGAACGTTAAAGTACGGAGCAAAATGTGTCTGTGACTTTGAATGTCAAGAACTGACAGCTAAACTTCAAGTGTTGTTTACTTATTATTTAATCAGCTGTATTTTGGAATGTGGTCGCTTTGAAAAAATATAAACACAGAGAAAAAGATGAGGAGTCTTGAATGGGAAGGATTTCATGCCGTCATTCATAACAAAATGTGTCTACCACCCGATCACGATCGCACCCATGTTATAGGAAATAACTCGAAACTATTATGGCTTTAGTTAAAGTAACTCTACGTAAACTCCATGACAAAAGAGATAAATAGTAGACAAACATGTTTACAGTACAAACCTGAATGTGGAGCAATGAAACAAGTAGCTAACAGGAATCTTACTGACATGAAGATTAAAAAAAATAATAAAACAACAGAGCCCAAAAGGCAATTATATGGCGGCCTGACACTCAATAACAACTTCACCTTTCAATGTACAGGTAACACTGAATATATACAGAATATTTTGGATTAATTATAAAAACATGATGGTGATTTGGGTTTATTTTGATTACTTTAGCTGTAAAGGAACACCATGATGATTAGGGACATTTGCAGGATTACAGCAGCAAACAGGTAAAGTGCAACCAGGAAATAGTCAAATAAAAAATAAATAATATAAATAAACAGTAAAACAGTAAATAATGCACAATAACAATATTATATATACAGACAGAATACAATGTATTTATATTGCACAGGTGGTGATTAAAGTGACCAAAATACAAGGTGTTGCCTTTGGGGTACTCTGTAGCATTATGAGGGGATGTGTGCATTTAAAGCATATCCGGTGGCATTTTTGGAGCAGCAACTTTCTGTCAATTCTGTAAGTGTCAGCTTTTCTTCCTGTAGGTACAGGTGAGTTGATTCCAGTGGACCTCCGACCTTTATCATCTGTACTAAACTTGACAAACTAAAGTGAGAATAAGTAACAGTTAACTAACACTAGAAATACTACACACCTAGCAAGCTAACGCTTACTTAAACAAATTAAATACACTTATACATTTATAATGTAGGAGTATTTATGAGTTCAGTATACGTGTGGCAGCAGTTACCAGAATAAAAGTGGATGCATACCAGATGTTATGGATCCTGCGGTGTCTGAATTCATGTTTTTACACCACTGGAAGAGGCTAAAAACACATGGTTGTGAGGCACAGGCGCTGCAGCACGTTAGAATTTGTGATAAGTTTAAAGAAAAATATATGCCATCACTACTTCCGGTTTGACACTTTCAAAATAAACACACGAAGCTGCTATATGGACTGAAATCATGTTTTTTAGACAGTAAATGTAGCTAAATTGCAAATAAATCACACATTAAAAACCGACTGATTCTATATTGGCATATACATGTTAACAGTCGTGGTGTTTTATACGTGCTGAAGTATGTCATGCTTTTGTTTTGGTGACTAAACGGAAATAGAGTTCCCTCAGTTCAGGTTGGCAAAACTGCTCGATTTTTCTGCGATCGTTCTATTTGTTTCTGGCTAGTCCCGATCAATCGAGCTCCGACTGATGGATGAACATTCAAAAGAAAGAATCAGCGCGATTTCTTTTTGCTGCGTTTTTCAAACATATTTTTTGTGTGTAAAGTTGGATGCTAGCTAACGTTATGTCTACAAAGAAACTGGCAGAGTAAGTGACTGAATATGGATTTAAAATGTGAACTAACGTGATTTGTGTTTCAAATGGTCAGCGCTACTTAACCCCTCAGCAGTTTATTCAGTAACTCAGTAGATAGTAGTATTTGTATTAGTAGTAACGCTAATGGCTCTTGAATCCCTTCCTGTCTCCGCAGAGAACTGGGATTACTGAGGCAGCGGAGTAAATCCTCTGATGGGTCAAAGAAATCATTGTTATCAAGTAAGTGGGATTATTTGTGTTGATGTTGTGCACACAGAGTTCAGGTACTTGATCCACGTGTCATTGCACTCTTACACGTGGCCTTTGCGACTAATACTGTTTTCTTTTAGATCAAATATTTGCATACCTCATTGTGATTGATTTTGAGTCAACTTGTTGGAGAGACAGAAACAACTGCACCCAGGAAATAAGTGAGTGTCCCTTTTTTTAATATACATAAATGTCACATGTGGACCAGTCTCGTTGTTTCACCCAATAACATCTGTCCCTCATTCCTTTGCTTCCTGCCTTGCAGTTGAGTTTCCTGCTGTTCTAATGAACACATCCACGGGGGAGATCGAGTCCGAGTTTCAAACTTACGTTCAACCCCAAGAGCACCCCGTCCTGTCCGAGTTCTGCACCGAGCTGACTGGGATCACACAGGTGTGTGTGTGTGTTTGTGTGTGTGCATGAATTCAAGCTGCGACAATGAATAAATAGTTCTGTATTACATCTGACGTCCTCGGTTCTCCGTCCCACAGATTCAGGTTGAGGCGGGGATCCCCCTTCAGATCGGTCTTTCTCGGTTCAGCCGCTGGCTGCAGAATCTGCAGCTTGAGAAGGGGCTGGTCTTTCCCAACAGGCCGCAGGGATCTTCTGCACCTTCGCCTTCTCAAAAACAGTGTGCCTTCGTCACATGGTCAGGTAAAAGTCAATTGCTTTGGACTAAACTTATGGGAACCTTCAGGTAGCGTACACTCCTCACCAATCGGCCTCAGCTAATGGAGATCTTACAAGAGCACGTCAACTAGAATGTCATTTTGGATCTTCTAACGTTACAAATGGTGTATAGCAACAGTGGTTATCTGTGTGAAAGGAAAAGGCTGCCTCGCCTCAACAGTTTATTTTCATCAAAATGAGCTCAAACACATTTGAGCAAACTTTAACGTGCCTCCCTCTGCTTCAGACTGGGATCTCGGCGTTTGTTTGCAGTACGAGTGTAAACGCAAGCAGCTCCATAAACCTGATGTGCTCAACAGCTGGATCGACCTGAGGAGCACCTACAGGGTAAGTGGAAGCTCCCTCGCTTTGTCTTCACACCGCCGTGGTCTTTCATGTTTAATCACTCGTGCTTATGGCTTGACCTAACAATCGTTATTTTTATTAGATTGTTTAGTGTACCAGTTCTTTTTTTAGTCTACAATATGAATGCCATTTTATAGTTATTGCATAGAAGTTACAAGAGCTGATGGTGAAATATTATATTTGCTTATTTTGTTTAACCACCTGTACAACACCTGTAGGATATTCAGTCATGAACAGGGTTCTTCCGGTCATGGAAAACCTGGAAAAGTCATGGAATTTTAAAATGGTTATTTCCAGGCCTGGAAAAGTCCTTGAAAAAACTAAAATCCCAAAAGTTTAGTAAAAGTCATGTAAATGTGTTATATTCATGTGTTCATGAAGTTCATTTACGCTGAGTTTGAAATAAGTAATATGCTTTCAAAAGAAAGACGCTCAAAATATAGAGGCAGGCATACATACAGGCATCTATATAAATGTTTATTCTTTTAATCAAACTATTGTCTCATTCATTTGTTACTGTATGCTTTGTATTCTCATTGTTAGTTTAAATACTACATTTCTCACTTTTTCATGTTTACACCGAGATTTCATAAAATGTTTGGTCATGGAAATTTGGTTTAAAGTCATGGAAATCCATTGGTCAAGATGTGTATGATCCCTGTATGAATGACTTGTAACCAAGAAAAGCAGCAAATCTTCACAAGTAAGAAGCGCTACTCGTGTCGCCATTAACCGCTTTTTTGGGGTTATTTTTCAGCTGTTTTACGACAGGAAACCCAAAGGCCTGAACGGGGCACTCCAAGATCTGGGAATACAGTTTTCAGGGAGAGAACATTCTGGTATTAAACAAAGCAAAAGTTATTTCGTCACAAATCCACACAGAGAATAGACTCAATCTAAACCAGCGTGTCTTGTTTTTCCCTCCTTCCTCAGGTTTGGATGACTCCCGGAATACAGCTCAGTTGGCAGCGAGGATGATGAGGGATGGGTGTGTGATGATGATCACCCGGACCCTGGAGAAGGTGAGTGGCCACCGTCCAGCGACGCATCCCAACTCCTAAACCCCCCGGCCTCCCTTCATGGATGATGATTATATATGGAAGTCTCTGTGGCTGAAGCTTGTTTGATTCACAAATTCAACATGTACATACTTTTTATTTGATTTCTTATGTAAATAAACAAAAAATATACAACTGGACACTGATATTCATGACATTTGCTATCTTTTTAGACATTTGTGCTTGATGCCGTATTAAATGTGAAGTAAATATTTCTGTACACTGAAAAAAATAAATAAGGGGAAGATAAATGAACGTGTAGCTTAAAGGCAATCAGGAATGGATGATATTCTATGAGTCACTGATTATGTCTCATCTTCTTATAGATGCCATCAAGGGTCAAACCCATGATTGGAAACGCAACTGCAGACAACAAAAAATCCAACAAAGATAAAAAGGAAAACACGCCGACTAAGAACAAACCGTCATCGTCACAGATTCCCCCAGAATCATGTCGGATAGAATCCTGTCCAGAGAACACGTCAAGGGATTTAGACCCAAAGAGGAATTCGGGTTCCAAACAAATCTGCCAAAGCCTGATCTCACTGAAGACGCTGCTGAATGGCACAACTACGCCCCTCTGGGGATGCAGCAGGAGGTCATTCAAAGCCGCGGCTGTCGCTAATATTTTCTCCTCCGTTATGATGAACCCTCCTTCACCGCTCAGCAACAACATCAACGGCAGCCTTGTTCTGTGTTCGACCACCGTGGGCCGCTTTTCCAATCCGCCTGCGACAAACCAGCCGTCCAACGCGGGAGCGGCGGAGGAGGAGGACGGTGCGGAACTGTTTGCGGAAACCGAGGACAGGTGTGGTTCATATGATGACGTGGTGTTGGAGGGTGACGACGATGATGATGATGATGATGTTGGCGAAACGGAGAGAGAATTTGACATTGGATGCCACGTGTGGGAAAAGCCTGATGAAGCACATTCATCCTGCCATCAGGTTACGTTAGGGGACAAAACAAGAGACGCAGTGAGCGATGGAGACAACGGTGGGTCCTCAAAGTCTCATCACTTCAGTATTATCAGGCAGCATTCAACGATCCCAGAGCCCAATACTTATTTTGCTGTCCCCAAAGCTGTTACTCGGGACTCCAAATCAATTCAGCTTAGAACTTCTCTACAAGTACAAGAAAAGCCAAGCAGGCCTCATAAAATCCCAAAAGCAAACGCACCCTCTCTGCTCAGGCACAACCCCTTCGTCCCAGAAAAGACCTCCACCCCGTACACCTCATTTGCCCGGCCCAAAGCAGTCGTCCCAAAGCACCGGGAGACTCCAAAGTCTTCCTTCGCCATCTTCGCTGATCCAGCGAAACGCTCCCGGCCCTCATCGCGTGGCTCTCTTTGCGCCTCCAAGAATGTCCTCTCCTCTCTGTCGACCAACGCGCTCGCCTCACGTGCCGATTGCTCCTCCTTTCCTGCGGGAGGCCAGAGGATCACGTCCCCACTGTGTGCTTGTGGGCGTCGTGCCAAGCGCCAGGTCGTATCCAACGGGGGGCCGAACCAGGGCCGGGGCTTTTTCTGCTGCCCGGTCCGGCGGTCGGGCAGCGGCAGCCGGATCCAGAAGGGCTGCGAGTTCTTCAAGTGGGAGTCGGCTCTGATGAAGAGCGGTTCAGTGGCCGCCTCTGCTGTCGGGTCGTCGGTCTCATTCTGTCAGATCAACTCGACTCTGACTCGTCCCCACCAGAGGGCAGCACTGAGAAAGAGCTACTAGCTCAACAACCTGAGTGTGTTCTACCTCAGTCACATAGACTTTATGAAATTATATTGTGATAAACCATTTTTTTAGGCCTCTGCTCAAAAATTGCATACCCAAACTAAAAACGGTGTATCTCTGCAACCACTGGGGCTATTTGAATAATTTTGGTGAGAGTTTAGTACAGAGAAAATTCAGGTGAGGTCTCCAAAATGGGCATTAGGGCACATTTGGGCCATTTGAATTGTCTCATGTACCAAAACATATATTTCACATTTGTATATTACTTATGGTGTTCAATACATCCAAATACAGCAGTTTTGGTTCTGTTGTTTAATATATTTGATTGTGTGTGTGATAATAAACTTCATTTTCTACGTGTTGTACAGTAAGAATGCTAAGTTTTCAAAATGTGCTTTCAAATGAAATGTTGAATAAAATGATAAAGTGACAGTTTTAATCATGGTTTTCTGTTTTAATATTACATTTTCAGTATTACAGTTTCACTAGACTACAGAGCAGCGTTAGCCTTCTCAACCACCTCATCCTCCTATTCAAACTTTAGAACACTTTAAATCACCTTTGGCCACTTTAATTATGTTTATCACCTGATACTATATATAATACATTTAAATACTTTCATATACTGTTTTTACTCCGTCTGTGTATGTAATATTGCTATTGTATTCTTCTCTACTGTTTGTTTATGTTGATTCATTTGTTTTAACTTTCTGTGTGCTGTTAGGCTTTGTTAGTGAGCAGAAAAGGTACAGGTTGTTGGAGAATGGTTAGATTCGACATCGACGGATCCGAAGAAGAGACCAAGTTAGACCAGCCGTTCCTGTTCACATAACTTGCTAATGTTTGACCATATCCCATATAGACGCACACACGTAGAAAGCGTGTGAGAGGGAGATTTTATACAGTTTTTTTATTGTGCCATATTATGCGCTTAGAGGATTATCCAGTAGAGTGTGGTGAGGGTTACAAATACCTAGAGACAACGGTTCTCTAGTATGAGGGATATATAAATTCCTGGATATAGGTGATTTCAGCTTAGCTTTTTTATATATAAAAAATATGTTAGCTTTTTATAAAAACATTTATAATGTAGGTGTGCTGTTGTGTCTGTTTAGAAATGTCCACTCTGTTAAGTAACCCACACATAGAGTTATGAACTGATATAGCCCATGTCTGTTAGAGATTTCCACTCTGTTAAATAATTAACACACATAGTTATGAACTGATATAGCCCATTCTTGTAGATTTATATTATTGTTTAGTTTACATAATACATTATGTAAAAGGGGGGATTGATAATATAAATCGTTATATTCTGTAGGTATTCTGCATTTCACTATTCTTATGTCTATTAGAGTTCAGGTTGTGCGAGGTCAGTTTAACAGATACTGTCTGTGAGAAAGTTCCTCAAGGTTCCACGCTCTGCACCACAACACTCACACCTGTTTATCAGTATATTGACACTAGAGAAGCAGACTGGTCGTTGCACGTTCAAGCCTTGTGAGAAAAGATGAGGACACGATTCTCCTCCTCTTAGACAAGTTAGAACCAATAGAAATGTTAGATGTTCATGACGGAAAACAGTGTATTAAAGAGCCTAACTGCCGGCTGTTCGTGGTGTTTTTGGACGGTCAACCTGCGTGTTGACTGGATGACTCCCTGCTATCGCGATTGCAGCGTTTGTTACTTCACTTGTGATCAAGGAAAATAAATTCAGAGAACGAGAGAAGTTGTTTGACTAAGTTCTTCCGGACGCTACACCAGGCATCCAATAATTAGCACGCATTAACAGTGCAATGCTGCTGTAATCCTGCAATTTCACCACTACGTTTTGCATCATAGGTATCAGTGGCGGCTGGCCAATAGAAGGCCGAGAAGGCGGGTCTAAGAAGCAGTTTAGCCAATCAGCGTCCTAAAAAACATTCACTGAGGGGCCAGACTCACTTAGCCCCTTAAGTGCGCGTTCCCTTCTCTTGTGTTCTCTTCTCGTCTCTCGCGGCGCCATTTTAACGAAATAATGGAAAATCCAAGCAATAGCGCTGCTCTTCCAAAAAAACTCGACCCTAACTCGGTCCAATCTCTCCTCAAACACCCGTTTGAGAGAAGAACTTTGGCGGAGAAACTCCTGGTGAAACAACTGGGCCCAGACCAACCCGAACTCGACATAAAACAACAGACCGGCGTGAACGGGAAGCCGAACACGCGCAGCTTCTCCAGAGAATGGTACACGAGGAAGGCTTGGCTAGCTGGATGCAGTCATGCTAAAGCTGTGTTTTGCTTCCCATGCTTGCTGTTTAAATCGACGGGGTCAGAGCCAGCATGGACCGGTACGGGAGTAAGGGACTTGAAGCACTTGTCCGAAAAAACAAGAAAACACGAGACCACCAGGACCCACATGGACAACTCCTTCAAGCTAGCGATGCTAAGCAAAGTTAGCATGGCTCCCCAGCTGGACGAGGGACACAGGCGCGCGGTGAAGAAACACAACAAGGAGGTGGATAAAAACCGGCACATCTTATCCAAAGTAATCGACTGTGTGAAGTTCTGTGGGGCTTTTGAGTTGGCCGTGCGTGACGAGATTGACTCCTCGGACAACCCCGGCGTTTTCACGGGACTGGTGGATTTTGTTGCGTCCCTCGACGCAGTGCTGGAGGAGCACCTGGAGTCAGCCAGCGGGTTTAAAGGCACGTCGAAGACGGTACAGGACGAGCTGCTGGACTGCATGCTGTCGGTTATAAGGGACTACATCCTGGAGGAGGTAAAGCACGCGGATTTTATCGCCATTCAAGCGGATGAGATGACCAACGGCCAGCTGGTGCTCGTGCTACGCTACATCGATGCTAACCGTAATGTACAGGAGCGGTTTTACGAGTGCATCCCCCTCCATAACGCGACCGCGGACTCCGTCGCTACAGCGCTGAAGCAGAGGCTGAGCGTCATCCTCCCAAACGGACAAACAGACAAACTTATCGCACAAGCGTACGACGGGGCGGCTGTAATGAGGGGCGCCACCAGCGGGGTGCAGGGGAAGATACTGGACGTGTACGACTACGCGCACTACGTCCACTGCTACGCGCACCAGCTGCATCTAATCATGCAGCAGGCAACGGCACGCATCCCCAGGATCCACACTTTCTTCTCGGACCTTGGTGGATTCTCTGCCTTCTTTTCCGGGTCGCACGAGCGAACCGCCGTGCTGGACCACGTGGTTGCGCAGAAGTCTCTTGCGCAGAGACTTCCTGGAGCCGCCACAACAATGTGGGACTTCCACAGTCACGCTGTAAACACTGTGCACGAGCACAAGGATGACCTCCTGGAGTGTTTCCAGACCATCAGAGACTCTGTGAACTTTGATCCCACAACTGTCAGAGAGGCCGCGGGCTTTGTGAGGATGCTTGAAGACGAGACTTTCTGTTTTTTCCTGGCATTGTTCCACAGGATCATGCCAAATGTGGACTTGCTATCCAACCAGCTGCAGAAGAGGAACATCGACCAGGTCTTCATTCAAACACTTGTCCAGAGGTTCACAGACAACATTCTAACAATCAGGTAAATAACTATGTTTACTACTAGCTGCTAAAGCTTGTGGTGTTAGAAAGATGAGTTGCTCACCTCCAACAGTCTATAAAAGCCTACATGGGCATAGTCATCAAAGTGAATGATTATGATAGAAAACATCACAATGATATTTGTTTAAATATTTGAAAAGGAACAGATTTCAATAAAAATGCAGCTAGTTATTCAACACAATTTGTAGTAACATGCTTATTCAGGTGTCCACCAAGTCAATTTCTAGAAGAGGCCTAGTTGTTTTTGAAGATGGCAACTTAAACTTTATTTTTTGGGACTAGGGCCTCCATTTCGTCTCAGTGTGGGGACTGTGGGTCTGACCAGCAGCAGCCCAAAAAGCGGAGGATGCTGGGACCAGGAGAACAACAGAGGCTGGCTACAGAGGTAAGTTGTGATGTAGTTGTGTGATAAATACTTTATACACTCATACACACAATATGTGTGTGTGTGTGTGTATGCACAGCACATGCTAATGACAGAAGTAGTCATTTTGATTTATCTTTTACAGGTATGTGATACCATCCTGATGCAAGCCAAGGAGCGGTGCTCTTTCACCCAGCACCTCGTCAGCGCAACACTGCTGCATGGAGAGTTGTTCCCACAACACAGTGCGACGTTCCCTGACTTGGCGCTTGAAACCACAGTGGAGGCTTACCCCACGTTGAACCAGGCCAAGCTCAAAACAGAACTGTCCCTCATCTATGAGAACAGTGAGTTCAGGGCTTGCAGTGGTGCAGTGCCCATGTACCAGTTTTTCATGGAGAACAACCTTCAGAGCACCTTCACAGAGACTGTCAGTCTTCTCAGGATCCTCATCACCACACCCATGACAACAGCTGAATCAGAGAGGTGTTTCTCTACTTTGAAGAGGATCCAGACCTTCCTGAGAAACACCATGACACAGGATCGCCTTAATGCTCTGGCTATGCTCTCCATGGAGAAGAAACTTGTCAGGGACATGCCTGACTTCAATAAGAAGGTCATTGAGAGGTTTGCCACTCAGAAGGACAGAAGAGCAAAATTCCTTTATAAATAAATCTGTCACCGAAACATGCAGGTTTCCTCACCACACTGATTGGGTGTTTCCATTAAACAAGGTTCATGGGGGCATCCTAAAATATAAACATGTTATATTAGACATATATATATATATTTTATTATAATATATTGTATATTTATGATTTTTATTTATATATATATATATATATATATATATATATATATATATATATATATATATATATATATATATATATATATATATATATACACATACATACATACATACATACATACATACATACACTGAATTGTATAAATAAGATGTCAGTGTTGCAATAAATGTAAAAAAATGTAACTGCAAAGTAGTAATGTGTTTTTTGTGTGCATTGAATCATACTGGGATGTTTGCCAAAGTTGATTGGATGGCCCTACCAAAAAACTATTCCACCAGCCGCCACTGCTAGGTATATAGGTATATAAGGAATTGTATTTAAGTTGCTGTGTATACGTAATTCATTTACTATATTTAATGTAATTCTACTCTAATTTAAATGCGTGTAACGTGTAGCGGCTACAAATTACATTTTGGAGTTCAACCCTGTCTTGTAAAACTAGCAGTACTAGGATTTGAAAACATATTTTAAGTAAAAGTCCTGCATTCCAAACTATCAAAATATGAAGTACCAAGATTAAAAGTACTTTAAATTTCAGACTCAAAAGTATTGTATTACTGGATTACATCTAGTGATGCATTAATGTGTGAGCATCCCTTCAATGTTGCAGCTGGTAACGGTGGAGCTAATTTTAATAATTTGACATAGCTACTGCTAGAAAGTTAAACTTTTAGTAACTTATTATAATGCATTAGTTGATTTATATTTGTAAGTCTTCAGTGACATAAAAATGGCTTTGTTTTATTAAAGTAGCATTCAAATAGAAATATTGAAGTACCTCAAACCATTGTTCTTAACCACATGTCTTTATTAAATGCATGTAGTTTACTCCACCACCAGCTTTTATGAAGCATTCACCGTAAAGATAATAATCCAAAAAGTGAGTGATGCTTCGCGTGAGCGTCGAAGTATTTTGTCCCTCCCCCCGCGCCGTACAGGACAACTAAAAAACGTGCTATGTTGTGGCTGAATGAGACCTCGGTTCTTTGAAACAGCTGCATTGCTTTGAACGCATATTTAGGCGGACAGACGGACTCGTTTTGTGAAGAAGCACATGGCCTCCACACTGCTGTCTCTACGGCTCTGAAATATCAGCCTCAACTGCAAAGCTAACGGCTAATAAAGCCGAGAGGAGTAGGGGTGGTGGCGTCACGCGCGCTGCTTATTGAGCTTAGAGACACTCGAAGGCTCGTCTGAGAACATGTCGGACGCCGCCAACGACTCGAGGAAGCGGGGCAAGAGGCGGTACGCGGCCGGACACCAACACAGCAAGCGGTGGAAGGGCTCGCGCGAGCTGGAGGTGGGCATGCAGGGGATCCTCATCACGTGCAACATGAACGAGAGGAAGTGCACCGCGGAGGCCTTCAACCTGCTCAACGAGTACGCCGACGAGCTCTTCGGGCCCGAGAAGGTGAGTCCAGGAGCCTTTCGAGACCACGTCCCCCTTTTTCCTTTTGCCTGTTACAGACGAGGCCTTTTTATATTTATTTTGTTACGTCCTGTTCCTGAGTCACCGTGCAAGTTGGAGCAAGTTAACTGCGCCCTGCAGTAGCGGGGAGGCGGCACTATGTTGCATATTGGATCATAATTCATTTACGTTTTAGTTGCACATTGGTTTTTGTGTGCATTTAGAGGTAACAATGTCTTAGTGTTGAACCAGGAATTAAGTAAATGATTGAAATCTAAACAAACAAGTAAAACAATTTTGGTAATCTATTGCTTTTACCGACAAAATTCAAACTATAATCAAGCTGATTCCTGCTTGTACATATTGAGGAATTGCTTGTTTTACATCCTTTTTAAATGTAATATATTTGGCTTTTAGATTGGAATAAATACACACACACACACAAACGCACAACTTTTTTATAGCTATTTTATAATTTAATTGTTTTTCCCTGTTAGCCAGTCAGTACTTGACATTTTAGAGACAAAAGTAATGTATTTTTGGTATTATTAACGCGCCTTTCTCATGATCGCAGTTGCAAAATAACAATGGGAGCAGCAGTGGCGAGGATGAGGATGAAGAAGATGTTGACGAAGCGCTGAAGAAGGAGGTGGAGCAGCTGAAAGCATCTGGAGCCAAACAGGAGCGGCGCTTCCAGGCTTTGGTCAGTGGAGCAAACAATGTCATCTTCATCAAAACAAAAAATCTGGGTAAGTCCTTTTTTTTCTTTTTTTATGGCGGGTATTTTAATTTTACATTTTATGTTCAAGTGTTATTGCGGCCACAATTACATTTGTATTCCTCGCATAGAATCCGACAAGCTGGTTCATCGCATCCTGTCTGATCTGCACACCACCAAGAAGAACAAGTCCCGCGTGATCCTTCGGATGCTGCCGGTGAGAAGCTCAACGCCACTACCGTCAGCTGGACTGTGTTTATGGAACATGTGTTTTAACAGTTGCAGCGTAGAAATATGTTTTGAGTTCATTGAAATGCGGCGCAGCAGGTTTATTTAATCCCTTTCATGACAATCAAAATCCCTATTACAGTAAATATCAAGAGTAATTTACAGGGTTCATACGGTCATGGAAAACCTGGAAAAGTCATGGATTTTAAAAATGGTTATTTCCAGGGCTGGAAAAGTCCTTTAAAAAAATGTAATGCCAAAAGTTTTGGAAACGTCACGGAAATGTGTTATATTCATGTGTTCATGTCGTTCATTTACGCTGAGTTTGAAATAATTAATATGCTTTTTAAAAGAAAGACGCTCAAAATATAAGCAGGCATACATACAGGCATCTATATAAATGTTTATTCTTTTAATCAAACTATTGTCTCTCATTCATTTGTTACTGTATGCTTTGTATTCTCATTGTTAGTTTAAATACTACACTTACTCACTTTTTACTGTTTACACAGAGATTTCACAAAGTGTTTGGTTATGGAAATTTGGTTTAAAGTCATGAAAATCCATTCGGAATGTGTATGAACCCTGAATTTAAGTCTCATGCCGCCGCCATTTTCCTTTTACCCTTTTGTTTTCTTCTCATCCAGGTGACTGGAACGTGCAAGGCCTTCCAGGAAGACATGCTGAAGTACATGACTACTTTCCTGGAGCCGTGGTTCCTAACCCCGAACTCTGGTACCTACCAGATCGCCTTCAAGGCTCGCAACAGCAGCCACAACAAGAGAGACGAGGTCATCAAAGCAGTTGCAGGTAGCGCTGGACTCCAGATGAATTTGTCGATCCATGACTCAGTCCGGTGAAAAGTGAATTTGCCTTTTTCTGATGATCCGCGAACAAAACTGAGTCGTCCCTCTCTTTTTTTTCCCCTAGGTCTCGTTGGGAAGCTGAACCCAAAGAACAAAGTGGACTTGACCAACCCAGAGCTGACAATCATTGTGGAGGTCATCAAGGCGGTGTGTTGCATCAGTGTGGTGAAAGACTATAATCTGTATAGGAAGTATAATGTCCAGGAAGTGGTCAAAGAGGACACGCCGAAGCCCGACGTGACCACGGACACAAAGGAGGTGTGTGACGCAGAGGAGGCGAAGAAAGAGGAGGCGAAGAAAGAGGAGGCGAAGAAAGAGGAGGCGAAGGAAGAGGAGGCGAAGGAAGAGGAGGCGAAGGAAGAGGAGGTCAAGAAAGGTGACCAAGACAACAATGTGCTGGAGGACAACAAGGAGGCTGACTAGGATGAAGGTGACGGGGAGTGATGGCTCCCCTCGCGTTTTGGGAAACGTTCTTGGGATTAATTTGTTTTCTAAAAAAGAGAAGGAAAATATAATTTTAAGGTGCATTATATTTGTAGTGTTTTTGTTTTTAAATGACAGGTTAAAAGCAACACACACAAAAAAGCTGTTTCTTTTTTCACAACTGAATCCACGACTCAACGAAGGTTTCTTGATATTCGTACGGATGCCTGATACGTTGGTGCAAAGTTCATGGAGATGTCCACTTTTAAACAAAAGGGGAGTTTGAATTGTACATGTCACCATTTTGCAGCTTGACTGCCATCAACTCAGTTTTTTTTTTAAATGATGAATTTGATTTTTAATTACAATGTCATTCAGTTTTTTGTGTCACATTTAGTAACTGTTTTTTAAACTTATTTCCTGAAGCAGTCCCTGAATTAAAGTTACCTGTGTGTTTGAATGTTTTTTTCCACATATCCTTATTTTACAGTTCATTGTATTTCAGTGACTGACTGCCACACACCTGCAGGCTGTCCATATTCTTAGATTTCACATCAGGTAATCGAACATCCCGTCTTAGTTTATCTTAATAACGCCCTCTGTCATTTAACTGGCAGTTCTCCTCTACACCACAAGATGGAGTCATCAGTGTGATGGTGTTCTGTGGTTATTGCTCCTGGATGAATCATTTATGTAAATCTTTGAAACATTCTACAAATATTTTTTGCTATATTGTGTGTGTGTATATAAATATATACATGTCTGCTTTAAATCATTTTCTAAATGTATTTTTTTAGCTGTTATGATGAACAATATCAATATTTTATATCAATGTAAGATTTAAATGTCAAACTTAAATCTAAGGGCCACTGATGCACCATGGGTATGTTTTATACGCAGGCAAGGAGTTTAACGTTCATAGAAACTATCTTTGCTATTTATTTAGCAAAAAAGAACTGGGATGATGCATATCGCTCTAGTAAATAATCATATCCCACGCTGGTGCATGCTAGTCCTGTACCTGCTCCTATATTCATAACCCAACTCCTTAACAAAATTTCACTAAGCACACAATTTACAAAAAGAAACACTATCTAAATCAATCAAAAATCCAATCAATAACCAAACATCTCGAATTAAATTAATTAATTAAACTCTACCGTTGAATAAAATAAATACGAACAACAAATAAATGGCCCCTACAGATGTTGTGGATTTAAATTGATTGGACAGCCGAGTGTAGTTTTAGTGTGTTCGCATCTTAAGCTACTTAGCAAGAACAGCGGAGGATGATGAGGTCATGAACTAAAGTAATGGATAACTTAAATGATTGTGAAAATACGTATCTACAGGACCACATTTCGTGGGAATCCTTCCAGTAGTCGTTGAGATATTTCACCCAAAGCCAAGTTGGATTCATCCTCTGGGGACCATGAATGCCACAACAATCCGATAGTTATTGAGATATTTTCATCTGGATCAAACTGGTCACATATGATGAGCTGTTTTCTTTATTTTCTTTTTTTATTACATCTATTCAGTTGTTGGGTTTAAGCGAGAATGTGAGCTCATAGTGCGATGGTGTTGCCCCGGGCGTCTCCTCTGCGTCCACCAAGGCTTTCTGCAAAGGTCATGAACCTCTGATGGGTTTTGTCTTTTGAAGGTATCACCAGGAGAACGTGGCTTTGTTTCTCTTTTGCAGCAGAAACTCTATTCAGGAGATCCTAGAAATGGTCGCCAGAGAACCAAAGTGGTGCAATTGTAGCTCCGTCTCCGTCACGTACAGTTAACACACACACACACACACACACATGCATTAACGGGATTGAGGATCTTCCCGCCGCTCATTACACTTGTGCTGAACTGCCGCCGTGACCCGGCAGTCGTTATCGCCGCCACGTTCTGCTAAAACTCACAAATTGCATTCGCATGGGCTCTCAGGTGCCCTAATCAGCGTGACCTGCTGACAAGCTTCCAGCTCCAACACAAGCAGGGAAGGAGGCGATGTTTTCTGCCTGCCACTGTGTTATTAGCACAATGCCAATTAGTCGGTGCGACTAGCCTACGTAGCGGCTAACGTGCGGCGATGCCTCGTAATGATATCACAGTAATGATATCCCTGCTGTCAGGTGAAATCTGATCGAGAATATTATAAAAGCATAATTTCCTTCGAATGCCAAGACATTTTTTTTTATGATTGCTGAATAGTTTTCTTTAAGTACAACAAATGCAGGTTATTAAAATGTTTTATTACTTTTTTATTTGTTTAAAGCATGCTGTAGAATCGGACTGTTTTGGATGTTTACCAGCATAATCGAATTCAAGAGAGTATTTGCAGCACTGGCCGCTTGGCGTTGTCTACAGGAGAAAATAGCCTCTGATGTTTTAATTGCCCCCGAGGCCATTTCTAATTAAACCTCCGTTGGCACTAAAGCCCACTGCTTTCCAGCCAAATAGGCATACAGACACGTACACGCTGTTCTGCCACCCAGGATTGTACGCTCATTCAGGTTTAAATGTCACAGGCCTGTGAAACAATCGCATCCACAGGCGCATGTGCACACGGCCCCCTGGGTCAGGATTAGCATCCACTGGTGTGGCACCATATCTGACCTTTATGAGTGGCTAAGTAGTACTCTCCAGGGTCTCATTTGTCTCACTTTACCCGAACAATAACCTCAGCCCCCTCACGACTGTAGCCTACGCTCTCTCTCGGTGCAGAACCAACATGCCGAGAATTGTGTTGTTGTCTACTTTCACTTGGTTAAAATAACTGTTGAAGCTCCTGAACATACGTTTTAAATATCGCATTATAACCTTCCTTATTTAAGTGTTAATAATAATACATTTTAAAGTAGGGGGGAAAAAACATTTCTTTTTTATTTTGAGTTGTTCACGGCTCCATTAGAACTGCCTCGGCGTGGTTTTATTAAATCTGATTGACAGCAACCTCACAACTGTCATCACATCTGGGTTCAAGTGTTTCTGCGTTGTGATTGGTGCATGCAGGTCTGTGACATCACCGTTGAAGAGAGAGACCCTCCCAATGCAAACCAGTGGACAGACAACAAACACAAATACAGAAGTCTATCAAGTGAAATAACTAAAACTGTTCCAACTTTTGCAGAATATAGTTTATGAAGGACCCCATTGCTAATAGCAACATTATTTTTCTTTTAATGCCTCTTGATTAGGCGGCTTGTCTCTTTTCCCACCAGTTTATTGCTTTAGAACCCAATAAATAAAAAGGGGGATTTTACAGTCTAAACTAATTAAAATAGTGAAAACATACATACTGATGTGTACTATCGTTAAAAAAAACTCTTGTGTGAATAAACAGTAGATAACTTTTTACACAGAAGTGGTATTACCTCATTACCTGCTGAGAGCATCCTTGCTGGTTGGAGATGGGTCACTATGGTAACCCGTGCCAACATCATGGGACCAAACGATGATTTGTGAGAATCATAGTCTCATAGTCCGTACAGTGTTTTCATATTTTATATTTTGTCTCTTTCCTGTATAGTGTGTTTTTCTTCTTCTTCTTCTTCTTCTTCTTCTTCTTCTTCTTCTTCTTCTTCTTCTTCTTCTTCTTCTTCTTCTTCTTCTTCTTCTTCTTCTTCTTCTTCTTCTTCTTCTTATTATTTTTATTTCTTCCAAAACTGTTGACTCGGAGAGCCCTGCGAAAAAAATTCCAATGAGTCTGGACTGTTGGTTTAGGCTCGAATGGCCAAATAAAAACCTTGAACCTTGAAATACTACATCTAGCAAAGTGAAATATTGTACTTAAACTTTAAGTTACAGGGCTGTCCGCCATTGGGTTGTGAACAATGTCGTCACTGCCGCATTGCATTATGGGATATTTATGCCGGCGTAGTTTCCAGTGCCTGCACACTGTTTTATTTCACCGGAAATAGTATTCCATTGCGTACTATTATGTGTCTCTATGTTTCATACTATGGTTTGGGAAATACTAAAAACATCTCACACTGTTTTAGCTCGTACGAAATAGCATGTTAGAATAAAACTTCTGATTCAAGATTATTATGCACATTTCAGATTGACTTTACCTTGCAACATCTCTAGGGGTCCCAACCCCTCCGTTGGAAACCTGTATTTATATTTCTACTTTGAATTAGTTACAACTGCACATTACCCGACAAGAGTGACCCAATCCCATCAGCACTGGCCTCATAAAGGCGTACTCATGGTTTACCGGGACATTTAAAACATGTTAATGGTATTAGTAACACCTCTTATTCCTACAATGACCAAATACCTATCAGGATGAATTGCCATTTAGTTTCATGGTACATATCATCTGTGTATTCGAGGTGTGGGACAAGCCTGAATAAAAATGGGGAATGGCATCAACCCCTCTATTAGTAATGGCACTGGTATGTGCCAATACCATAAGTTCCACCATCAGTTACATGAGGAAATAAAGTGATACCGCAGTCCAACTATTCCAGTAACATTTGCAATAAGCGAGATTGTCAGACCTCTTAAAGCTGAGATATCTGCATGTCTGCATCTGTCACAAGCGCGGCAGATTTATGCAATATTGTGAGGTCTCAAAAAAGCATACAACAAACACGGCTGCATTCGCTTGTGGCAAACTCGCAAAGTGGTCACAAGTAGACCAACACCGACTGAATGTGGTGCCTGTTTGATAACAAATTACGGCCTCAAAAAATGACCACCGATTATGGGCTTTGTCATACTGGTATTTTCTTTTTCAGAGCTGTTGTATAGGGAGGCTTTTCTGTTATTTTGTCCATCCCTAGGTGTCAGTTTGTAGCTTTCCAGACGCTTTTCTCTTTTGTCACACACACACACACACACACACACACATGCATAGTCAATAGATGCACACACCAATGATTTCGTTATTTATTTATATCTATTGTTGCAATTTGGAATATGGTTTGGAGGACATCTATTTCTCTGAGAAATGCTGTGTGTGTGCGCGCATGTGTGTATGTGTGTGTGTGTGTGTGGCAGCCAGCTATGTGAATGGGGTTCAATAATGAGAAATGCTTATCAAGCCTCTACAGCCTGTCAGCGCGCTGCTATTAGCCGTTACCCCAACAATCCTACAGGTAGGCCAAGAGTGCTCGTATTGACTATTCCAAACATTCCCATCTGTCCCCGCAGAATGGGAGCAATCAGCAGACGGATTTAGTTGATGAGGATTATGGGATGTAATTTGCGGAGGAAATAAGAGGGCATTTTTTAAGGGGTCTATTAATGTTGTGAAATTAGTTTTTCTTAACACCTGGGCTGAGAGATGCTGTTTGAATGTAAATCACTGTTTATGTGGACAAGAGGAGGAGGGCTGTTTATTTATTTATTATGTAGGAGAGAACAGTCTGTTGGGCTGAAGAGAAGGAGGCACAAAGAGGAGAGAGAGAGCATAAGTGAACAACAAATTCAGGAGCAGTTATTCCCTTCCACACACACACACACACACACACACACACACACACACACACACACACACACACACACACACACACACACATACACACAAACACACACACCGCCCACATCTACTGACTCATTCCCATCAGTGGTATAATCCTCGCGGAGGGTGCTTTCCATATCACTGGGTGGCTTTTGCTGCAGAGAGACGCATTTTAGCATAATGCTAACAAGAACCTTGACAATTAGTTGGACAGCAGAGGGGACGTGGGGGCAGAGAGGCGGCGGGCTGTGCAGAGTAGAGACGTGAATGAAAAGCTGGGGGGAAATAGAAGAACAGGAGACTGTGCAGAGGAGGTGGGACTGGGACATCAGCTGTGTGACTCCAAAAAAAGAGCTTTAATTACTTTTCTTTCATTTTACTTTCCAAGGATCGGTGCTAAGGGGAAGTGGCTCAAAGCCCTACAGTTCACTAATGAGACTTTGAATGAATTTGCCCTTATTTGAATTGAACACACAGAGAGAACTCAGCATATGAATTACACCAAGACCCTTAAGATGCAATTGAAGCCACTATAGCTTAGCATCTCTACAGGCAACATACACTCAGTGGCCATTGTGTTAGCTACACCGGCACAATGTAACGCAAAGGTCCTTCCTTCAAGTTTATCTTTACAAAATGTGCAATTTTTGGTGACATTATCGGAATTGTGTAAATTGAATTATATGTTTATTATTGAGGTGATATCATCTTTGTTCTTTCCATGTACACACATGATAATATAATGTAATATATAATAAAACATATCATTTAATTTACACATTTCTGAGAGTATCACCAAAAACTAACCATGATGGACATCTTGAAGGTTGAATCTATGTTAAGGTTGTCACATTGGACTGCATTCAATTAGTTTAATCTACTATTCCCAGGTAAACCCTGTGGGCTACGGTGCGAGTACGTCCTCACTTCTTCAGCTTTTCATAAGTAATGCATCAGAAACTGGAATGTAAAACTACTGTATGTTTTTAAAAATCTCTCGCGGGTATGGAGGAAATGTTCAAACTTAATTCCACAGTAAAACATTGTTATTACAGTATGTTATTGGGGCGGCTGCAGCTCAGGAGGTAGAGAACACTTTGAGCAAGACACTGAAGCCCGATATAGTGATATAATCCACCATATACCATTTAATTCAGCTGCAGTGTTATTGTTCGGTTGGGTTTAACGAGGTTAGCTTCAGTAAGCTTATTAGATATTAGAAATGTTATATCATTAGATTCCAGCTACAACAATGCTGTGAGGAGAGGACGTGTATACATTTTACATAACAAAGAGTGTTGCCTCTACCTTAATGTTACGTTTAAAGTGCACTACATATTTTAGTCAAAGTTGAGTTAGGCTTAATGACATCGGTTTCACTATATAAAAACGGATTATGTTCTATCGGATATAGAAAATTCAGTGACAACTAAATGTATTACATTTAATATTGATTTATTATACGTATTATTTGATATATTTAACAAAATAAAGCTAAAAACTAAATGTGAGAGCTTAAGCTAATAGAAAGTTAAGACAAAATATAGCCACTAGCATCTTGGTAAGTCAGGTAGTGTCATAAAATTGTGTCATAATGAAGAAAAAGATAACAGCTAAACTAGTTTAGCTCAAAGATAACTAGCCGAGCTTATCAGGTATCAGTGAATCTTAACTTTGGACTGGAGTAGTATTCATGTGATGTGATTTGATGTGTTTGAGTTTGGGTAAAAAGTTGATAAATGCATTTTATTCCCTAAAATAAAGTTATAATAAAGTGTTAAAAATAACACTTTATTGTCACTTTTCTATCTGTTACACGATTTGTCGTCCAACAGGAAAACTTTGACCTTTTTCTCAACTTCACCATTTCTGCAGAAATACTGTTTGTTATTTGAAATTAAATGTAGATCAGCGATATGCTTAAAGTTATAAAAAAGTTGATTTGCGTTACACTGTTTGCCGTTACATGAATGTTTGTTCAAAGGCTGCTCGTTCTGCTCCTAATTATGTGTGTTTTCTAGGGGGAAGATCTCATTGGATTGGATAACAGCTGCCGCGGAGGATTGAGAGAGTGACAGTGAAACATGTATATGTGATTTTCAGGCCGATGACAGACAGACAGAAGGGCTCCTCCAGAGGACATACAACTTTAACAGGATTGGAAATGGTACCGACCAGCTGTAAGAGGTAAGAGAGAAAGAGCAGGGGATGAGAGTCAAAGTGGGAGGAAGGAGGGGCGGCGACTCACGGAGGAGTGCTGCTAGATCCCGTTTGAGAAGGAATTAACTGTCATTTAGCCACAAAGTTGACTAAAGGACACATTTGGGTGTGTTTGCAAAAAGCTTGAAAAGATGGATAAGGAGGGTGGGAAGGAGAAGAAAAAAATGGTGGAGAAAAAGGGAGCAAGCCTTGGGATGAATGAAGCCATTAAACACATCATCAAACGCTGCGGGCACAGCAGGGGGCCTCGGGATACAGCCGCCCGAGAGATGGGTGGAGTGGGTGTGTGTGCATGTGTGTGTATAGTTTTGCATTGGCCAAATAAACCACGCATCTGCGGGGAGAGGAGAACAGCGTGGCGGAGGGGGGGGGGGGGGGCGCAGGACTCTTTTACGCTCCATATTTACACCCCTTTCAAACGCACAGACCGACAGATACACAGTCCTGCCCAGAGGTTCTTTGATGCCGTGTCGATACCGCTGCGTGATGATGTCATACGGCAGAGAGCAAGGGAGGGAGGCATGATCAAAGGGGAGAGGGAGGGATGAAGACGCAGGAGAGGATATCCAAGACAACAACGGGACAAAGATGGCGACTGCGTCTGCTATGGGACGTCCACTGGCGTCCAGACCTCCGGATCACCGGGAGGAACCCCGGCAACGCAGCAGGTGCTTTCACGTCCCTTATTCTAACAGGATGACCACCGGCATGACACACTGGAACCAGCAAGCCAACCTCAGCCACCACTACCGCCGGGCTAGCACGGTAAGCTTTCCGTCTACCTTAGCCTCTCCTCCGCTGCCGGTAAACCATCAAACCCTCAACGCCCCGATGTCTGGTTACCATCACGCCATCCCAAGCGTTTATCACAAGTTGCCATTCTTTCCAATAACACATTTTCTACCCATTTTCTTTCTTTTTCTCAGCTTCTTTCATCATGGTCTTTTGGCCGTTAATATAGGCCTCTCTTTGCCATCAAAGGCAGCACATCAATTGCCTTGACTCCCAAGTGTATGTGTGAGGGTGAAAGAGAGAAAGGGAGAGTGGAGAAAAAAAGAAGAACACCATGTATCAAAGATCAAGGCACGCTTTCATGCCTGATTTTGGCCCTGGTTGGGTTTTGCTTTCCATCATCTTTCCATCCTCCCTTTTTCTCCCGCTGTTCTCGGGCTGCAGACGCTCTCTCCGAACCCGTCGACGTTAGCTTCCCAAAATTCCGCGTTCGCAGGAAAAATGAAATCAGACGCTTTTGTGGCGCAATGGAAGCAAAAGACTTTCCTTTCTTTTTTTCCTCGGTTTTTTCTTTGAGAATATTCGGTAGCTTGAAGGCTACTGGGCCAGAGCTCTGCCCCAATGATGACAATACGTGAAACAATATTTGAATAAGCAGCAGGAGGGCAGGCAGCTAATCCACTGTGGCTAATCCAGTATTGGTGCAGGCCATATTGGTAGCTGGAGTATTCAGCTCCATCACAATACACATCAGCAGGACGCCATGGCAGATATACTGACACTCTTACTACAGGCATGGCTGGGAAAGGCCAGCAGATGGATGGATAGGTGGATGGAGGGATGGATGGATAATATAGAGATACATGAATGGAAAATCTACGGATGGAAATCCGTACATTGGTTGCTTTGTCCATATATTGTCTATCCCTCGGTGTATATTCATTCGTATTTTAGTATTAGTAAGAAAAAGAAGAAACTGAGGGAGTTGTAGGATTAAGACAAAGAAAGCGGTGATAAGCTCTCAACGTCCTTCTAAGCCGTGTGACAGTGTCTACTTTTAATGAACACAAACAGACTTGAAGCATCGATATCATCAACTTCACTCTATGTCGAACATAATAAAAGGATCCACTGTACTAGATTCTCCTTGTCCTTTGTTTTGTAGCCACGCAAAAAATACTTGTCTCCAATTAATTATCTTAAAGAGCAGAGGTCCGTCCCTCTTTCAAGAGGTATATAATGAAGATTTCACTCTCCGTGAGCATCTAAATGGGTCTTTGTGCTGGGAGGCCCCCAAGAGATAAGCCTGTTTCTGACAGGCCTCCGTACAGACGCCCAAATCTGCTGTGGCAGCTGGAACAAAGGGACCCCTGAGCTGGACCAGCACACTGACAAAAAGCTCCGTCTCAGTCGTCTAAGGGGGCTGCCTCAATTTAGGAATTAATAATCCAATTTTATCTTCACTGGAAATGGTTGTTTTCATCACATACTTGACAATATTTGGAGAGTACTTCTTTTGGGGCTCTTTGTCTTTTTATTGAGACAAATAGTTGTGCAAATAGTTCAAACTAGCACGCAAGGGTCATCCGTCGCTGGATATGGATCCTTCATGTGGCATTGACATTATAATTAATCAGTACCAGCTGCAACTGATAGATAGATAGATAGATAGATAGATAGATAGATAGATAGATCTGTATATAATGTATAATCCTGCAATTTCCCCACTGCGGGACTAATAAAGGAGTATCTTATCTTATCTAATGGCAATAATGTCATTTTAATATATTTTTTGTGATATTATTCTCTGGGAATTCTATAATCAAGGTAATTAATTACATACATTAATGCAAAGATGATTTAAATGTCCAATGTGGCCAAGAAAGCCATCCTAGTCATTGATTTGCAACGTTTTCACAAAAGACACTTTGAAGTGTTTATTTGAAACAATAAGATTGATTGTGGCTGATTTTCAGCCTCCTGGTGTCGCGCTCACTGTCACTCACTTGTGGTTTACGGGCACGTTTGAATTGAAAGGAGCCGTCGTTAATGTGACACCTGTGCTTAATCCTATGACATGCAGGTCAAAGTGTCTTAATGCCGTGAGAAAGTACAATGCAACAGGAAATAATAAAAGGGTGGACGCCCCCCGGTATAAAACAATGTGGAACAATCTCTGCACAGTTTACAGTATATTGTCTTTATGGTGAATATATAAAATATCCCAACCGTAAAAAATAAATAAAGTCACAAAGATTCTGCTGCATATAGGAAAAATATACCTCAGAATTAAAAAGCTCTCGCTCAAAAGTAATGTCATAATTTAAGCTCATTAAAATATAATTAGTAAGTCCTACATTAAAACCACCTTTGGCTTAAAACTACAATGTTTTTTCTTCAGTTTATATGCATTAAATGAGATATAACGTTTTAGTTAGGGAGCTTTAGATGTGCTGATAGATTTGTTTTACTTTAGTTTGGACAGAGCCGACCTAATGCTAAGCTAAGTGTACGGTGGTATGAGTGGCATCGACCTTCTCTTTAAAAGGGGTAGTTCAGATGTTTTGAAGTGTGGTTGAATAAGGTACTTATCCACAATCTGTGTATTACCTGCAGATGTACAGACATGAGTACCAGCACCGGAGCAAAGCAGGGGGACCATGGCAGCTGCAAAACCTCTTTTAGCCGCTGAAAAGAAAGGCCTTCCTAAAATGAAATACATTTCGGTTCAATGTACGCTACATTTAGATTATTTCCCAACGGATAACTGAACTAAAAGGGAATTCTATCGACACTGTTTTTGTCAACGGGGTCCGTGGTACTGAAGAGAGCTGAGATATAAGTTTCCTTTTTAGCTCAGTTCCACGTCTGACGGAAAATATTCAGAATATAGCGTAATCTACTCAAGATATTAATCTCATACAACCCTTCAAAACAAATCTGAACCATCTCTTTAACTCTTTAAGCCAATGAGCGTACTTCAACGCGTCGCCGAGCTCTATTAGCTTCGTAGAGAGAGAGAAAGAGTGGAGCATGCGGCCAGGTGCATTAGCGGCTCCCCTGTGTGATGACCTTTCTTCAGCTAAGAGCTCAGACCTCTACTATTTCTCTCACACACATACACACACACATACATAGACGAGATTCATTATAGATTCATAAGTACCAACATGCCCCCCAACCCTTCCTCACCAAGACATCATAAAGGTCAAGTTCATCTTCCTCAGTATTCTCTCTTTGTCGCCCTCCCCTCGCTCCTCATTGTCTCTGGGGGCACTGCAGCAACCATAACAACACCAGCCTGTTGCAGCAGGAGCCTGTGCATGTGTGTGTGTGTGTGTGTGTGTGTGTGTGTTTATGTGGGTGAGTATGTGTCTGTGTTTGTTGACTATTACACAAGCCAAAGTGATATGAATACATTTCCATAATGAGGCTTGTTTAGCTCAGCATGTAAAGTCTGCTGCCAATCAAACGCACTCTATGAAAACATTTCATCGTCATTTTCTCAAACCACCGACTGCAAACAAGCCGATCTGTCTTCATCGCCGCCCGCGGAAACGCTCCCGTGAACAACGTCACACTCGGTGACTGCGGAGACAATTTAAATTGTTTTAGGCTCAAATGACAGATGGGCAATGCTGATAAAATCAAATATTTCCAACCGAAAGCCTCAATATATGCATGCAAAATCATCAATATGTGATATTTTAGGAGAACTACTGGTGCTTTTAGAAGATATTTATAATAATGTAATGTTATGATAATATAATGTGGATATGATCAAACCAATAAAGGCGACAGAACACACATTTTAAGCTTTCTTGTTATTAAAAAAGACCTAAATATGTATTCTTATTTCACCTCATTTATACTGTATTCATATTGTTGTTCTCCGATTGTACGGGTCTTCTCTGAAATGTGAAAACATATGTCTGGTGCTCCATTTGATTTGTAAATGCTGTGTTTTTTCAGATCACGATGGAGGAATTGTCCATCCAGTGGACAGAGTGGACGGGTGTCTGGACCTCACCTGAGCCGCCCGACCCTTCCTCCTCCTCCTCCTCCTCCTCCTCCTCCTCCTCCTCCTCCTCCTCCTTCTCCTCCTCCTCCTCATGGGACAGCTAGCGGCGTACAGGAGGTAAGATACTTTATTAACCTCTGCACATCATGGTTTGATTTAGAAGTCTTGAAAATGAACTCTAAAAACGTGTGCTTGGAGATTTTTTTCTATATAAAATATTGTACAGCTCAATTTTAACTTGTGAAACTAAAAAAGGTTGGATTTTTACTACTTTTGCTATGCAATATGTGTTATTATTTTAATTTTAATGCAGGACAAATAGCTATAATATATGATATAATCAAAAGCTCTAACTAAATGGACCTTTTAGCAAGATTATTTAGGTCAATTCAAAATGTTTCTTGCGTAAACATTCATATCTTAATATCAGCAAAAGTGCTCAATATGCAGGATGGCTCCTCTCAAAGTGTAATATTATCATATAATATATTTTTTGTCATGTGAATTTTGATGCTATAGTTAAGTAATGGGGAGACAATTTTAGATACGTGTGTACTACTATGTATATTAGTATAGTACTGCTGACTAAGTCATATCAAATAAACATATTTGTTGCTGTACAATATTTGCTAAATTATAAAGTATGGATGGAACAAGTACAATTCAACTGTTTCAAAAATATATACTTGACCACAGTACATTCTGTTAGGTCATAATTATCCGTTTATAACACATGTGATGAGTTATCTCTTCAGTAAATTCTGAAAAAAATTTGCATTTTAATTTTTGGGTAAGGAGTATTAAGCTATTGGTAATATTAATGTAAACTGTAGTCTAATCTCTCTCTCTCTCTCTCTCTCTCTCTCTCTCACACACACACACACACACACACACACACACACACACACACACACACACACACACACACACACACACACACACACACAAACCGGCGGCAGCCCGGTGCTCCTGACTGACTGACAGCCCGGAGGAGGCACTGACACACAGGATGCTCAGGTGGCGGCGGCCGCGCGCTGTCTCCGTCCTGCCCGTCACTCTCCAGTGGAGGTGGGCTCCGGGAGCTGCACACCTGTCCAGAGGTAAGAGAATGCCTGCTGAGTCGCCTCGTTCTATTTTGTCGGTGTTTCTCACCGAAATGTGGGTCGTCCTCAGATTTGTCTCGCATTTTAAAGTCGGCTTAGTCGCCCGGAGCAAAGTAAGATGCAAACCTACTTGGTCATGTTTCTTTCTGTGGTGCTGCTCCTGCGTCGAGTTCTGCCATTTTTTATTTTGTGCCATTTAATTTATCTTAAGAGCAACGTGTGGTACAAATAACTCCGCGTAAATCCTGTAAAATACTAATTAGAGTCTATTAGCAGGTTTGCGTTTGTATTGCAATTCACTTTGGCTTGTGAATGATGTAATGACCTATTGGTGTCGGCAGGGGCGCTGTTGGGCGCGATTTCACTACCCTGACATAGAACCGCGACAGATAGAACCGTTATTATCTATACAATGATAGTTAATGAATAATGTCAGTGATGCAAAGTAACTAAGTGTATTTGTTCAACTACTGTACTTAAGTACAGTTATGAGGTACTTTACTTCATGTATATATTGTAATCTCATGCAATGCTGTACTTCTAGTCTACGACACTTCGGAGGCATTTTTTTTCTCCACCACATTGATCTGACAACATATACATATGTGTGTGTGTGTGTGTGTGTGTGTGTGTGTGTGTGTGTGTGTGTGTGTGTGTGTCACTTAAGTACACACACACACACACACACACACACACACACACACACACACGCACACACACATATATATATACATACATATACACACATATATGTATATATATACATATATGTGTGCAGGGCTTTTACATATAATGGATTATTTTTGCATTATGGTATGGTTACTTTTACCTAAGTACATTATTTAAGTACTTCTTCCACCAATTTGCAGAACATATGGTCACAATTAATATAAAGAACTTAAATACATACCTGAGTAGGTGCTTGTTTTAGGAAAGGGCTTCAAAACTAAAGATCACTGTAGGTAGCACGTGCTGTATTCACCCAATACACTGTCAATATAATGTTACTTTAAACTCACTGCTGTGATGGACTAATTACACACATTTACTCAACTACTGTATGTACAGTTCTAAAGTTCTTGAGTATTTTAATTACATGCAATTTATTTTCATACACCTGCATTCCAGAGAAAATACTATACTTTATATATACTAACAGCTATAGTTATTAAGATTCTAAAACCCTATAATAAACATCTAAAATAAAATACTCTGTCGTACAGCAAATTAAACCCCCTTCACAGTAAATACATTTGGTCAAATTAGCTCCTCATTAACAACATAACAAATGCTGCCTACATGTTAATACATTAGTAATAATATAATATATGATAACGCAACACTGACAAAGGACATTTAGCCTGAGTAGTGAGCATTTATACTTAATAAATAAATAAATAAATACATGAATTTGGCTCATAATGGAGTCCTTGTGCATTATGGGTTTTATGAATAATTTCACTGCAGTAAATAATGGAAATACTGGTCTACGGGCCACGTGTGTCTCTTCTATCCGTTGTAGTTTTACGAACGCGCTACACGCCGCACGTCGTCGGCGCGCGCACGCACGTATTCGCTCGCGCTGTATTATTGCTCAGAAACCAGCCACCATGGGGAGTTGAAGGGGCAGTCGACGGGTCATTTTCGTTAATATTTAATACCGGAAAGCTTTCCATATGCTGCGTTTCGGGGCACACAGTTCGCGCCACTCTCCCCAATGCAGCGGATTACGGGGATCGGGCTCACAGAGACGGTAGGACGGACACTTTGTGTGGAAAACACGGGACGTTAACGTAACTAGCTTTTAGCTCGCGAGCTAAACCCTCCCCACCCCCCCACCCCCCCGAAAAACTAGCTAGCGCACCGAGCCAGCAGAGTGGAAAACGTGCCCTCGCTTTCTTGTTTTGTTTGATCTCACATCGGCCGATTTCGTCGGCGTTAATCAGTTGGTAAAGTTGCCGTTGCTTCTGCGTGAGTTTGCCCCGGCACGAGTACACTCACGAAGTACGTGTACTCGTCGGGAGTGTGTGTTTTTTCGCACGCAGGCCCGTCTTGTGTGGTTGTGGAGTTTGTTTCTGTAACGTTACCCATCCCCCACCGTCTTTTGCAGGCCAAGATGAATGAGATTCCCACTTCAAAGCACTGGCATTGGTGGTGGCACTGCTGCAAGGCTGGCTAGCTGGTCTTAGCTTGTTCACATTAGTTGGTTATTTGCTGGGGGGGGGGGGGGGGGGTAATAAAGAGTCCAGCTACACTTTTTTGTTTTTGACAACTGTGAGCGCGAGCGTTTAAAGCTAACGCTTGAACTGAGAAAAACAACTTAATGGTGAACTTCAGCTTGGACATTTACGCACAGAGCGTTAAGATAGTTTGTGTGTGTCCAGGCTGGAGAGTCTTGGCTGCAAAGTAGCTGAAGGTATAAATAACATTTACACCAAAATGACATTCCTTATTAGCATTCCACCAATATTTTCAGTTTTTAAATGTCTCTTCTCCTCGTTCTCACCCACACTTGTTTACATCCTGCTCTGTTCTATTTTCGTGTGTCTGTTCTGCTCACCATCTAATTGTGTTGCTTGATGATGCTGCTGTGTACATGTATGTGGTCTGACCCACCGAAGGGGTTGAGAGATGAGTCAGTCACCTTTTTATATCTACTTATCCGTGGTCATAATGTGTATTTCGTTAGGTGTCACCTCCCCAGCTTACGGCTTTTTCTTGTTTCCTTTTTGTAGGGTGAATTGTTTGCCAGCAAAACCATTGCCAGAGGGGAACGTCTGACCTCTCCCTTGTGCAATCAGAGACATGAGTGTTGTCAGAGAATTACACGGGATTGGGTACAGGGGCGGCGGCGGTTGTGTTGTGGCCTCTCTGAGCGGCCCTACCCACTTTACCGAGGATGCTCCGCGACCCCCGGTTCCTGGTGAGGAGGGATCTGATTTGGACTCCCCGGTCCAGTCGGCCAGCACCCGTCCGAACACCCTTTCCCAAACCCTTGGCTATACACCGTCATCCTCGTCTTCTAAAATGGGGGATCTATCAAGCTACACGCCCTCTTCGTCGTCGGCGACCCCGCGTCGCCCGGATCTGGACTTGGGGTATGAACCCGAGGGCTCGGCCTCGCCAACTCCACCTTACCTGAAGTGGGCCGAGTCGCTTCACTCTCTCCTGGACGACCAGGAAGGCATCCAGCTGTTCCGAAACTTCCTCTGCCAGGAAGGGTGCGCGGACCTCCTCGACTTCTGGTTCGCTTGCTCGGGGTTCAGGAAGACGAGCCAGGAGAAGAGGGCAAAGCTGGCCAAGGCCATCTACAGGAAGTACATTGTAGACGGAAGCGGGATTGTCTCCAGGCAGATCAAAGCAGCCACCAAGAGTTTCATCAGAGACTGTGTTGGAAAGCCGCATCCAGATCCTGCCATGTTTGAACAGGTAATTAAAACTCTGGTTGTAAATGTTCCTATTAACAGCAATGCACGTGGGTATTGTTATAGATTTATCACAGGCTGTCTCAGTTCTGTGAATCTGTCAGACTATGTGATTTGATTGGTTGTTTATGGGTGGCAGGATACAGCAAGATAATATATGACACCACAAAAGAACCACATATGATCTGACGGCAGCGCCGTCTGCATACTGGTGCTGAGAACCTTATCCTTTTTTCCCCCTCACAACTTTTCTCACATCTCCCCAGTACACAGTTGGGGGCCAAGTGTTTCTGACCTATGTCTATGAAGCCATGGGTTCCTTCCTGCAGTCAAAATGCAGTAATAGTACCGGAGTAAACGGTCCCTGGGTTCCCAAATATATGTTTTGTGGTTGCAGAAAAGTTTAGTATTTAAAAATATGCGACAAGGAAAGTTTACATCTTCAGGTCCACAGTTGTCTCTGCCAAAGCACAGATGTCCACGTTAGCTTGTGTTTTTTCGCTTTAGTAAGTAAACCACAGCAAAAGACCAAATTCCGCTGAGGTTTAGTTTCAGGTTAGTTTCTCGCTCAACCGCCCACCTGTTCACCTCTTCTGCCCCTTGATCTCTTTCATGCTTTCTGTCTTCATTGGTCTTTTTTTTTTTTTTTTTAAGTCTACTGAATGTGTTTCCAGACCGCACACCCATGGGACTTGTGAACAGAGACTCGAGTCCTGTACTGTAGTTCTTTACTGCTGATCAACTACATTTCATAGAATGAGATCAGGTCATTACCACAATGAACAAAAAATGAGTCTAGCTTGTTTTCACTGCAGCCAGCCTTTTGTCTTGCTTTTCAATTTAGCTTATTTCTTTTTTTGAAGATTCTGGGAGTCGGTTAAATGTTGTTTTAAATGTAATTTCCGTCCCTAATTAAAACTTGTACATGTACGCAGCGACTTGCATTCAAACCCGGTCAGGAGGTTATTGCAGAGATTGACCTTCATGCGGGCATAACGCACCTTTCTCTGTCGGTGTGGTTTAAGTGTAACTAGCTGGCTGTATAAATATGGGTTTACTCTGTGTCATTGTGTTGTTTAGGAGTGGGTGAGATTGTTTGCTCTAAACCCCATATAGTAATCCTCATAAAATGTGTTCACATTTGTTTTTAAAAGCTAATCAGTGTTGGAACTGTGTTTAACCTAAATCAAGAGCATAGGTGCGAGACAAAAAAGTTGAAACCTTTGGTGGACCTAAATGAGTGATAAAGCAATGTGTAAAATGAAAGTAACTTCCTTAGGTATCATTTAGTTTTGTGCAGATGCGTGACCACTAGGCCTGGGTGTCAATACTCGCTGCCTTTTTTAGGTATCGACCAAAACAACCCAGGATTACATTATAATAAAAACAAATAAAAAAAGTCCCGCCGTAATGCCGTGGAGGATGGCGTTATCAGCAGTAATCGCTATTAACTAGTCAGTGGGACACACACATATTCCATTTACATCAAATGAAGTGTCATTTTAAGGGTACTGGCATCCTAATATATATTTTTGAATGCTACTCAGCCCTAGTGACCGCTGCGTTTGTTTGTTTGTTCCAGGCCCAGACAGAGATCCAGGGCATGATGGAGGAGAACACCTACCCTTTGTTTCTGAAGTCGGATCTGTACCTGGAGTACACGCGTACAGGAGGAGAGAGCCCCAAGCCCAACCCCAGTGATCAGAGCCCTTCATCGGGGCTGGCCAAGCCTGTGCCTGGGTACCTACCCACACTCGCCGAGGATGAGGAGTGGAGGTGAGATGACGCGGAAGTAATGTCGTATATCGCACAGGATTCAAGGCCTGTCGTCTGAAAATACTTCAACGATAAATTCCACTGACTTTTCTGTGTTGCTCAGTCATTCTCATGACGTGTGAAGTAGAAGACTCTGTTTCTGATGTTTCTGATCTAATTTAATCTGATTTTCAGGTGTGGAGGAGGTGTGAGGGAGGGGGAGGAAGAGAAGGATGAGGAGGAGTGTGGAGACACACAAGCTGATAGGCTGACTCAGAGCCTGCTGATGCAGACGGCGCCGCATAGAACCTCGACCAGGAGGAGGCCAGACAGCAGAGAGTACAGGTGTGTGTGTGTGTGTGTGTGTCAAGGTTCATAAGCAAGACTATGGTGTCTTAATATTATTTCCCATCACGATGTGGGATATTTAAGTATTTTCATGTCATTTAGCCAGCATTTATAATAACATTATTTTTTTCTATACACAGTTTACCCATTTCACTTTTGTTGTGAGCCCTTGAAAACCCTTTTTACGATTCGTAATATGATTACAAATATTTAAGTACATTCCACCACAGGAAAGGTCTGTTGATTCTTTACTTAAAGGGAATGTTTCGCCAACTTTTTAATGTTGATTTCCAATCAGTATTGATGGTCGATTTGAAGCAATACATTCCTCACGACGTGCTATGTTGACCGAGAAGGATTGCAGTTGTTCTTCCTGCATCCAGTGGCGTCATTTGACCCGACCGTGACCTAGTTAGATGCAAGGAAGAACTACATGCTGCTTTTTCAGCTTTTGACTCCCAGTCTCCATCTCCGGGAAGCCCGGGGCCGTTCTCTAGATCCCATTTTAGAAACGAAGCTTCCTTGTTCTCGTCGCTTTTATTGCAAATGATCTACGTTTCAAACGGCGCAAATGGCATCGCAAAACCGGTGTGCAGAGGACGATGATATAGACATAGATGTATTCTTACATGTACAGCTCTGTTTATTTGGGTCAGTGTATACTGCCGCGGTAGTGCTGCGGAGAACTCTGCTTTCTCGGTTGATATAGCGCATGCATTTGCATAATAAAGGGTTATAGGGCTATTTTGACATGAAACAAAAAAACAGTTTTCTTCATAGAATTGAATTGTTTTCACTATGTTCTTTTAAATGATGTTAAAATGATTAGTTATCCAAATATTGAAGAGTTAGAAGCAATCGAACACGAGAAGCCTTGAGTCGAGGAAATGGTGTTTAATACACTGGAAGAAAAACCTCTGAGAGTTCACTACCCCATTGCTGCATGTTGACTCTTCCCTGGCCGCGTGTGCATGAATGTGCACCAGCGTCAACATTTGAATGTGAGCTCTCCTCATTATAATCTCCACGCTCACCCTCAGGCCCTGGAGGGAGCCGGTAAACCCGTACTACGCAAACATGGGCTACGCTCGCGCTCCAGCAACCAGCGCCAATGACAGCGAGCAGCAGAGCATGTCGAGCGACGCCGACACGCTGTCACTGCCCGACAGCAGCGTGTAAGTACAAGCAGGCGAACCCACAACCACCGCACATGTTTCTGACAACACGGGTTTACATAATTAATTAGCTGTCCAGGTCTGTGTTTAATCGTTTATCTGTGTGTGTGTGTGTGTGCAGAGATGGTAGTATTCCTCCATACAGATATCGGAAGCAGCATCGCAAAGAGATGCATGAAAGTGCCAAAGCCAATGGACGTGTGCCCCTACCTCATATACCTGTGAGTTACACAGACATCATATCTGTATTCATGTAGCGTAACGGTAACTCCACCCCCGGTGACCTAATTCAAAATATCAGCGAGGCTGTGTTTACCGATGTGGCTGTTGCGTTGTAAATTATTACTGTAGCAGACAACACATAGCGGAAGGTATGTGTGTTGTATAGATGAGATAAACAAACCGTTATGAGCTTGCACTGCTTTTTCTTTTGTGTAATTTAGTGTGTTGTTATTACTGCTTTTCCTGCCTAAAGTTGTTCATCATCTACACGTTAATTTACTAAAACGGCATCTACATTTAATCTGTAGACGTGTTCAGCTGTGTGTTAATTTGCAGCATTTAATTTTTTTGGTGTTTGTGTCTATATACAGCGCACGTACCGAATGCCAAAGGACATCCACGTTGAGCCGGAGAGGTTTGCAGCGGAGCTCATCAGCAGGCTGGAGACGGTTCTCCGAGAGAGAGAGGCTCAGGAAAGACTCGAGGAGAGGCTGAAGAGAGTTAGACTGGTGAGTGTATTACTGTGTTGGGTGTGTGTTTGCTCGCGTGCTCCTCGTGATATGATGCAATTTGGTCACTGAGTTGAGCTGTAATACATCCCAGTTCTTTACACAATGGTGATGTTGTTGTTTCCTCAGTATTACTTGAATGTTGAGGGAAAACCTTTTTTATTTTTAATGAGAAACTGTGGTCGTCGTCTCAAAGGAGAGAGAGCTCGCTGTTTCAGAACTTAACTATGGCCAGGATGCACACTTTCGTGTCTTCGATGGTGTGTTTTCACATTATAGATGATGATCTAAGACGGGCGTATTGAAAAAGCAGGAACCACTAGCATGTGATTTAAAAAAAATATATATATATATATATATATATACGTATATTTTTCACTCCCTCCTCCAAAAGTCCAAGATGAGGCAGAAGCTCAGAGGCGACTTTCTTACAGTGAAAATTCAGATTTGGCTGATTTTGACAGCCATCATTTCAAATCATATTTTTGACTTTATTCATGTTGAGCAGGCATAACTATGTTTACATGCACACTACTGTTCCACTATTATTCAGAATATGCTAATATTGCGAATTCGATATGGGTGGTGATGTAAACAGCATATTCCGAGTTTGACCTTATTCTTAATAATGCAGCATTTTCCAGCTAAGACATGTGGGACATGCAGACATTATTCAAGTTTCAGGATTATTCTTTGTATTCTGAATCTGTCGCTTGCCCCCTTTTTTTTTTTTTGCTTCGTGCGTTGTACACAAGCCATCTGTTTTCAAAGCTTTTGCTTTAAGTCTGGCAAAACTTGCAGAATGGTGACAATGAAGGTACGATAAAGGAGCAACATGAGGGAGGGAACATTTACATGTATTTGAATATGCACGGCTGCATTTGAATGTGAATATTGGTATTCATTATCCATGTAAACGGCTTAGTAGGGATGTTGTCTTTTTCAGAATTACAGCAAATATTTAGTGCATCTAATCAAGTTCTTTTAAAGTCTACTAAACCAAACCGTCCTCTGCTGTTGTGCTTCTGGTTATTTGTCTAAACACACTTGGATTACCGTTCCGTCATCACCTTTGCACACGGTGTCACTTTACAACAAGCTGTATGCACTGAGAACGAGCGCTTAACAGGCCCAAGGATCCTCCACTCATCAGCTTTAAGTGCAACAGTCTTTCTGCGTATAGCCGAAGCATTAATTCTGTCAAAATGATATCTTTTTTTGTATGTTTTTCCTGCCATGGGAGGAATAAAACGCAGGAACAATTTGTATTTCAGTCGAAATACCATTTAGTTATCGGTACTTGGCCTGTTCAGCCAGATTTAACCATTTAACAGGCTGTTAAACTGTTCAAATCTCTATTTTTTTATAAGAAATAACCAAATAATTGTTGCATTATTTGTCTGAAATGTACTTGAACATAATCAGTCCTAAGTCTTTGTGCATATCAGAATCAGAACCATTTATTGCCACGTATGTTTTCACAGACAAGGAATTTGTCACTGTGGGCGGTGCATAACATAACAATAAACAGAGTGCAAGAAATAGGAGCATATTTAAATTTACAATAGAATATAAAATTAAAATAAAGTGCACAGATAACAGTACTTTAAAGTGAAATGTGTATTTAAATACGAGGTATTAAGAAACGTGCTTTATACGATGTGCATCTCCAGTTATAGACTGCATATGAACACATTTGCCTCCTTCTGCCAACAGGAAGAAGAAGGCGACGATGCCGACGTCTCCGTGACGACCTCCATGTCCTCTCACAGCGTGCCGCTCCCCCTCCCCTCGTCGTTTCCGCCTCTCTACGGCGCCCGCTACTCGGAGACCACGGCCAACACGGCGGTCGCCACTTACGGCGGCCTGGTCGCCATGGAGGACTCCCAAGACGACGACCCGGAGTCCATCTTGGACGAGCACGTGCAGCGCGTGATGAAAACGCCGGGCTGCCAGTCGCCGGGGGCAACCAACAGCACCTTAGGAGGAGGGGGTCGACACAGTCCTCCCAAAGCGTCGCGTTCGCCCGACGGGGGGATCTGCCCTCCAGGGAGGGGTCACAGTCTGCCTCCTGCTGGGGTCAAAGGTGAGACTTCTGTTCTCAGCGTGCACGCGTGCCTCCCGACTGTACATATTTTTCCTCTTACCGAAACTTATTCGTCAATCTCGATTGTTTTGCTCGGCATTCTCAGCCGAGCTTTAACGTTAGCTAGCTCAACGGTGCTAGGTGAGCTAGCAGTAGCAACACAAGCCGAGTGGCATCTAGTTCCATCTTATTCAAGCCAAGGGCAGGCACCTCTACGGTCGATATCTTTAAGACTCGGCAACTCCCACCAGAAATATCTTGATTGATAAATAGCTCTACAGGTATGAGAAGAAATATGCAATTTTTGATTTTGGGGTGAACTCTTGATGCCAGATGAAAGCACATCGTCTCCTGTGCCTTTTTTTTTTTTTTTTTTTTTTTTTTTTTTTTTTTTTTTTAATTTTCCAACTTTCCAGTCCTGCCTGTGGCACTTAGTCCAAACCCATTGGTTCCTACTGAAGACGTAAATCTTATCAGACCAGTCACTGATATATCGTTGTTGTTTTTTTTTTTTTTTCAAAAGCTCAATCATTTCCTTAAGCGATGTTTTTTTGCAAACGGTACTCAAACTTGAGGAAGATGGTGCTTGTTGGGGGTTGCTTTCAGTGGCGGATGAATACGCATGTGTTGCTCTAGTGAATGTTTACAACAATCCCATGTAAACATTCACTAGGGCAACACATGCGTATTCTATGAATTACATTTATAGATTGTTACCAGCCTTGTCAAGTAGGGTTCAATGTTAGTGTTTCTTTTAACTTGAACTCTTTTAACTTGCCCTACCCTCCCCTAAACAAATTGTCTTAGTTATTAGAAGTAATGATATAATAACAAGGACCAACGTTCATTATCATGTTTTATCTTTATTTAAGTAAATGAATCTGGGATTTCTGCCAGCCTAATTTGACTTGCCTTCGAGGAATTATTTTAGATGTTTTATTTAAACAAAAACTTGTTATACAAGTAGCAAACTCCTTCAAGGAATAACTCGTAGGGTGTGTTCAACATTAGCAACATTAGGGAGAGCGAGAGTGTGTGACAGGGTATATGACAGTAATAAGTAATAACGTTATAGCTGTGGGAAAACATTTTTCACTTGGCCAAACAACTATTCTGGCAAAACCCCTGTCCCAACTCTTTACCCGATGCCATTTTCTGTGCCAGATCGGTACTTAAGACTCGACAGAGATGAGAAGGAATCGAGATGGCTCCCTCCTGAGCTACTTCATCATCAGCTACGCCAAAAACATTGTGTTTAATGCTTTTATTCAGCTGCTAGATGCAAGCTTTACTTGCCCAACATGGCATTTCACTTCCCCCAGGCAAGCAGGCAATCATTTTACGTAAAGAAGAAGCTCTCGACAAGCCACAGTTCTGCCTATTCAAATATATTATGAAAACCATTCCCTGGTGAGCCGATGCTGGGAAGTTTGGCTCACTGGGTGTTTAATCATGTGCAATAACACCTACAAAAAGAGTCACGATTTTTGTACTCGATTATGCTTCAAAA
Source organism: Taurulus bubalis (assembly GCF_910589615.1). Lineage (NCBI taxonomy): Eukaryota > Metazoa > Chordata > Actinopteri > Perciformes > Cottidae > Taurulus > Taurulus bubalis. The sequence continues at coordinate 5,815,692 of NC_136594.1, read as the reverse complement.
GGCAGTTTGCAGATGCATTTTACCCCTTCAAACGCAGATGTCAAACGTGTTTAGGCGTGCGATGTATTAAAGAGAGGCTAGCATGTTACCAATAACTGTCTGTGATGTGTGTCTCAGGTATGCATCACCACAAGCAGCCGTATCACCACAGAGGAAGAGAAGGGCAGGAGGAGGCGGGCTCTAGGTCTCAGGCCAACCTCATGTGGAACGGAGACCCGGCCAGCCAGTACGCAGGGAGAAGTCGTAACTACGCCGACGGGGCCGGAGCCAGCACCCTGGAGGGCATGGGCTACAGGTACGCCGGCGGGGGCGAATGTGCCGCCATTGGTTCGGCGTTCCAGCAAAACAGCATGTGCCGTTTTTTCATTCGGATGACCTCAACTGTATGTGTCTCCTGTTCGTTCTGCAGTAGTAAAGGCAGCACCCTCTCACGGCGAGGTTGCAAGAAGACGCCGGAGACGTCAGGCAAAGGGGACGAGAGCGGGCGCGGCATGGAGGGCCAGGTACCGCTGGAGGATCTGGAGAGGAACCAGAAGATCCTGCAGTGGATGATGGAAGGAGACCGACAAAGGAAGACCTCACATGGGTGAGTCATGTTTTGCGTCATGATTAATATAAAAATGTAGTTCCTCATTATTAAAACGCATCAAATCATGTTTGTATGATTTATTTTCGAGGTTATGAGGATTTCCCAGTTAAAATGTGATGTGCCAGGATGTCCAACTGCTTGTATCGGGCTAAAGGAAGCGGGAAACATACAGGACAAAGGAGGCGTCACTAGATATCCTGACAAAAAAATGTACATCAACAGATTGATAACAAATTTTGCCGGTAGAAACAAACTGTAAATGCAACACTTTGGTAGCGAGAACACAGTTGTTAGCAGACGGTTTCCTATTTGCACATCAAGCAGACAGAGTCGTGTTTGTGTCCATCTGATGAATACAAGTCAAGTATTTACTCTCCTTTTAGCTTGTTTTTCCATATCTGGCTCTTTAGCTGCTAAATGCGTCACTGCTTTCACCAGCTGGACTCTAAGTTTGTCTCTCTGCCGTCCCGTGTTGGACAGGTAGTGGATCGTTTTTCTTTTTTAAAGAGCTTCTTTGCTGAAAAAAAAGCCTCTTTGCTCTTGAGAGTAAAAACCAAAACGGTAACATTACAGACTGGAAAACTAGAACAATGAGCATGAGAGGAGCTATATGCTGTGTCGAGCTGAGGGGATGTTACATTGGGTTCACTTTGAGTCCCCAGTTACGTTGATGCAAAGTCCTTCGATCCATTGTTAGTGTAAACATATTGATTAAAACTGCTTTAACATAACATTTAAATGAGAATCTGTTTTATATTTCTATAAGGCCCTGCTATGCATACACACTTTAAAATGTAGCTGCCAAAACACAGATTTTAGCACTATCTCATCATAGAGGAGATGAACACAAACCACCACCACGGATGTTCCCTCACAACGCAGGATTGTCCTATAAAAGTCTGATTAATCCAGCTACAAAACAAATTGTTTGTAGAGCTGTAAATTGGCTTCAGTCTCGACGAGGCGGCGCTCTCTTCTGTATATATTTGTAGTCCTTTGATTCATCCTGCCTCCTCCTCTCGTTGCGTGTCCAGCGGCAGCACCAGTAGCTCGAGGAGGTCGGGGCCCAGCAGCGAGTCGCCGCGCCCGACGTCGGTGGAGCGCCCCGGAGCCGTGCACCCATGGGTGTCTGCCCAGCTGCGTAACAACCCCTCCACGGTGTCCCCTACCATCCCCGGCTCAACGTCCACCCAGGTCCAGCCCTCGCACCCTTTCATCCAGGACCCGGCCATGCCGCCCAACCCGGCTCCCAACCCCCTCACCCAGCTGGAGGAGGCTAGGAGGAGGCTGGAGGAGGAGAGGAGGAGGAACGCACTACAGCAGGCCAAGCAGAGGTGGGCGGCGAGATGCTTGTATCGGCCTTGCCCCAAAATGTATTTTCATTTGAGTGTTTTAACACCGGCTCTTGCTCTCTTTCAGGCACAAGTCTGGTAAGCGCCAATTGTGTGAGAACATGACGGTCGCTTACTACTTCTGTGGAGAGCCAATCCCGTACCGAACATCCGTCAAAGGCCGAGTGGTGACTTTGGGCCAGTTCAAGGAGCTGCTTACCAAAAAGGGCCATTACAGGTGAGAACATGCATCTGTGCTATCTGCACTATTTTGACTACTGTCTTTTTTTTATATTTATTTATCTTGTTTTCTGCATTTTGTGTATAAGTACGAAGAGCAAAGTGAGTCAAATTCCATGTATGTGTAAACTTACACGGCCATTAAAGCTGATTCTGTTGTCATTTATATTACAGTGTGGGAATGTCACATTCATTGAATTAGACATTTTTGTCGTCTTTTTTTGGTTTTGCAAATAATCCAGCATGTCTGTTTTCTGTGTCTGTGTGTAGGTTCTACTTTAAGAAAGTGAGCGACGAGTTTGACTGCGGCGTGGTGTTCGAGGAGGTTCGCGACGATGACGCCATCCTGCCCATCTTCGAGGAGAAGATCATCGGGAAGGTGGAGAAGGTTGACTGAAAATTTGGGAACAGGAAGATGACTCAGAATTTGAGGGGGAAGAAGAAGAAGAAGAAAAAAATGATCATTTGGAAGAAAGAAAAAAGAGGAGCTAGGAAGAGAACATTGGGGTTGTGATTAGAAAAATCAGTTGTGAGGAGAAGAAGAAGAAGAAGAAAAAAACGAGTGAAAGAAAGTAGAAAGATGGAAGGAGCCATGTGTGACAGAAGGGAGATTGCGCTGCCTGGTAGAAGCCAGAGTGTAAAGGAGGTGGTTATTTCTATGGACTATCTGGACGTCGGCGTCATGCCTGGATCGAACCCTCGTGAAAGCGAAGAAGCTCGGCCGTGAGAAATATGGAAAAAGGAAATAAGGAAAGGAACATAAATTATTTCACCTGTCTTGTCTCCACTGGGGATATTCGAGGAGCGCTGATAAAAAATAAAAAAAATCTAATGTCTGACCAGTCTTCCACTTCCACTGCGATGGGTGGAAAAAAGGGGGGTTTAAGGGGGACTGCTGGAAGGAGAGGATAAAGTAGTCTTCCGCTTCTGCCTGTCCTCCGCAGACCATTACGATGCTGCTACATTACCACGGAAACTATTCAATCGGTGCTCTGGGACAGCTCAAGAAAGCAGCGTTGGTTCCATTTCGGGAGCCTCGCTCGCCTTTTTTGCCGTCTCTGTTCGTCATCAGCTGGTGACGAGGGGAGAGGACAGAGGATTTCGGGGGAGTGGAACTTTTAGCCTGCTTCTCCTCTCGTTTGACTTCACGGCCTCAAAACGGAACCGAAACGTTCTCGCCCTTGATTCCTAGATGTCATGTCGTGATCTCTCACATCCACATGTTCAGACAACAGTTCTCTACATAACTTGTTTACCAAAGCTACATATTTTTGATAAGACAAGTATCCTAGCTACTTGTTTCATTTTATTTGAATTGTGTATGTACAAGGCAGGTACTATTACTTATTAATGCAGCCGTATTTCGTTATATCTCAACTTAATGTTGTATTATTGTGTATGTTTTGAAGCTAGTTCATTAGTGATTTCAGGGCAGCCATTTTGTTTGTTTTTCCATCTCTATAATACATCCCTGCACCTCACTTTCTGTACTGTTAACATGCGAGTGTGTAGTTCTGTTTTCCTGCGCGATGCATTTTTTTTTTCTTTCTCACCCGCACAAATTCTCATGAAATAGAGCAGCGCACGCTTAGCGTGTGCCACCATCGACCACAGTATCTGTTGTGTTTTTTTTTTTTTTAACCAGTCACACTGTCACCTCCATCTTCGTCGTGTTTTGCTCCTGCTCCACTGTGTATGTAACTCTGTACTCAGTCGAGGTGCCTGCCTGCCCGGCCAATGCCGTTACGATCTAGAATGCTTATTCTGAAGCGTGTTGGCGAGTGTGAAAGCCCGCGTCATGTCCGCCTGAACTCAGCCAAAGAGCATACCGTGCGTCCCGTATGCCTTCATGCGTGTTTCTGTCTGTGCAGTCCCAAGTCCACGAGCATCAAATTGTATTCTTTACTCACGAGCAGACGGGGGGAGAATCTTCCCCCTCTTGCAGATTCCCAAACGTCAGACAAGTCGAGTTCAACATCTGCGGCTCATCTTGAAAGAACCGTTTGCCGAGAGTTGTGAGAAAATGAATCGGCACTTTCAGGCTGCAGTTGGTTAGCTTAGCTTAGCATAAAGTCTGGGGAAGGGTTAAAGGGCAAATTGCTAGCGTGGCTTTTGTACGGATTATTCAAATTAGAGTTGCAACGACTGATTAATTTTATTAGTGATTAATCTGCACATTAATTTCGCGATTTTTTTGGTTGAAAAATACAATTTGTATTTTATTTTGTCCGACCAGCGGTTCAAAACATACATTTAAGCGGTTTACTATCACATAGGATGAAATAAAAGAGCAAATCTGCACAATTCAGAACCTTTTTTTCTGCCAATTACTTGATCAATTCTCATCTGTAAATCAAACTGACCATAACACGTGGACGAGTTGAGCCTTTAAAGATGCTCGTCGGCGGGTTTTAGTTCTGTCGTTTTGGACGGCGCCAGGCTAACCGTTTCCGGTCTTTATGCTAAGCTAACCCTAGCCGGCTGTCGAGTGTAGCTTCATATCGAACACGCAGACATGAGAACGGTATCCGCGTGACGCTCGGCAAAAAAAATAAAGAAGAAATGAGCGTATTTCCCCCTGAATGTCAAAACTATTCCTTCAAACCTCTCGCGACAGCACAGAACTGCAGTCGAGAACGTCGCAAAGCACCGCGCAGAGAGTGCACTTATCACACACCAGCTAAGTAAGCTGAATGTAATTTGACTTTTTATTTTAAACTTTTACCCGCTATGTCCTCAAAGGAACCCCCCCCCCCCCCCCTTCTTTGGTCCTGTAATCATGTCGAGTCTTCAGTATTGATCTCCCGGCTGCGTGTTTTGTGTTATCTATGCTGGTAGTTCATTGAATGTGTTCATCAGACAACGAGGTCCTACTGTACGTCTTGCAGGAATGTCAAATACAATTTGTCCCGGGTTTCGGCCCCGGTAAGGGAAACATAGGATCTGGGAAAAAAAACAAAAAAACATATTTGTCCTCACTTCAACCCATTATGCCTTCAATATGAAATTTAAAATTTAGATATGTATTTGTTTATTAAAAAAAAAAGTGTAATTTTAATAATCACCAAGCATGTTCTTTATAAGGAATGTTCTCCTGATGAGTTGAATTATCTATTTTGTTTTAATGTTTATGTGCGAACTGCTACGGCCCCTCTGATATATTTTATCCGTTGTTAGAACGCCCAGGGACAGTTGAATGACGACATTTGTTAAAGAGTTGTTTCTTGTGATTATGATTCGATGGACAAAACGAACAACTGCGTCTGTTGTGTTGTCAGTTTGTGTGAAACACAGTGCCTTTATCATGTTATCTTTTTTCGAAAATATCTTTATTGAACCAATCCATGCTTTTATTGTTAAAAGTTTTTATTTCCAGTCAGTCCCGTTGTATTATTAGCTGCAGTCAATGCTTGCCCACTTCTGTTCTGATAGATCCTCTGCTGTAAATATGTACATTATCATTTCATATATGTCTTCAGACCCGCACCACATGTCCATGGTGTTTCTGTTTTTCGAAGGTAAACGCCAAGATGTCACTGTGCTGGTTCCACTTGTACATTTCTTTTAAAAAAGGTACTTCATAATAAAGATGTTAAATAAATCATGCATCTCCTTTTTATCGGTGTTCACTTAATTTCCCTCGTTCGCATACTTTACTTAAGACGTATAAGATCTGCCTAAATTAAGACGGTGGCATTTTAAATACCAGCCAAAATTCAGCCATCATTTGTTTTATTTACGTTTGTACTTTTCATGTGACATATCAAACATGTCTTCAATTGAGAGCGCCCATTTCTTTACTGTGCCGCTGAAGGAGGAAGTATTTTCAACCAATCTATAAATACTCAAGAACTGCGTTTAAGTACAGTTGTGAGGTTCTTGTACAGAAGTATTTCTATGCTGCTACATTCTACTTCACGACAACTCAGACAGATGTTGATGTTTTTTTTTACTATACTTCATTAAATTGACAGCAGTCACTTTGCAGATAAAGATTTATTAAAACCAACATGATCGGTTCATACAATTTGATAACCCATATTTAAACAATGCATTTAAAGTCCTTAAAATTGGCTTTAAATTGACAAGCATTTACATGTTGATTCCTTTGTTATGAAATTAGTTATTTCACTTTTGATACTTCCAATATATTTTGTGGTTGACATTGCTGTTCTTTTCAAGTAAGTAATTTGAAGGCAGGACTTTGAATGTAATCTAACATCATTAAAAGCTTTGGAAAATTCAAATAAGTGGCTCTTGAGTTGAGATTTTATCTAATTAATATATTTTATTTTTCAATAAACTCTCAGGTTTGACTGATGTTTTGTAATTTTATGAAAAGATGTAACCTTTTTATACAATTACATATATTACAATACATATTTAAACATTAACCAACTAATATTGATGTCATAGGACATTTTACTGTAATTACAAAATAAGATAATTATTAAAATAGTACTCTTATTGTGTACTGGCAGTACAATTATTCAAATAAGAGCACACAGAAATACTCCATTACAAGTAAAGGTCCTGCATTCAACATTTTAATTTAGTAAAATTATAGAAACTAGCAACAAAATGTACTTAAATTATGAAGGCAACTTTAATGTTATTAATATATATGTTATTTTAACTATTAACTAGTTCATATACTGTTGAATTGTTTAATCTATAATAATGCATCATATTGTATTACCTAATCGTATAATTTTTAAGTAAAACTTTCTACCACTGTGCTCAGAATTTCAAGTAGACACTGGAGAAGTTAACAAAGTTAAAGTAGTTACTGGGTAACATACATTTTCAGCTGCAGTTGTACAGTGAAAGCAATATTTTAAAAATAAAATGTGTGTGACCATATTAATCTTCCGTGCCTGTTCAAAACCATAAAATAATGCGTCCGTGGTAGACAAACAGAAAGCTGTACTTCGGCTCCACCTTGTGGCTTCTATTTTTTTTTTCTTATAAAAACGTAACTTCAACGTCAGTTCAAAGTTTACGTATGACGTCAACGCGTACACAGTGACGCACTAGACGAAGAACGTAGGTTAGTTGGAGGCATTTTTGTAAACAAGTTTGTATTAATATACAAAATTAATAAAAGTAACACAGTCAGCTGACCCGAAAGAACTTTAGCACGCGAATAATCTTTATTTTTTATTTTTTATTTGTATTTACACCCGGGGAATTGATGAACCCGAAACTAACCTAGCACACAAGCTGCTAGCTAGCTATTGTTGAGCTAGCTAGCAGGTTAGCTTACATACTATGGAACCGTTGAGCATCGTTGCGGATGAAGTGGCCTTGGAGGGACTGGACGGAATAACTCTTGGCTCTCTGTGGATACGACTAGAAGAGAGAAAGCCTGCTTTCCCCCTCAAGCTCGACGATAGCACCAAGGACTTCATCTGGAAGTCACTCGTCATCAACACCGACCTGAGGTTCTACCAACTGCCCAAGGAGAGAGACGACGTGGTGCTGTTTGACAGGTGAGTTTAACCTTCTGCTTCTACCATTTTTGTAATCAAACAATTAACTTTACACGATATTTAATTTAACTCACTTAGCCAGTTGCCAGTTTGATATCCATTCAGCTAAATTAAATGGCGATATAACATTAAAAACAATATTTTTACACAACAACTCTGTGATAAGTCAGACCTCAATAAAGGTTGTAATGTTTGCTTATTTTTACTTCTGTTTAAGGGATATGTGGATCAACTAGTTGGTCATTTGTAGACTGCCGTTTTGTACTTTTGTACTTGGAGGGGTTTCTATTATTTTGTCCACCCTCATGTGAATGACCACAATCTCTTATCAGCAACTGAGAAGAGATAGTGGCCTGAGTGTAGATCCCTTAAATTACATTTTCGATGGCTAGCTACCACAAGGATTATTATCTAATCTAATAATAGTTGAACTGATCCCAAAACATTGACTAGTTCCTGAAAAGCAACAATGTTAGAAAGCAACTCTATTTGGCAAAAACATATGTGGACTTATTGTGTCTCCCAACATCAGAGTGTTTGCGGTGAACATTATGATTTGTAAAAAGTGTTTGATATACTGGATAAAGTACTTTCCTTCATTCGAGAGTTCCAATTCAAGTTTAAGAAAGACATTTAGTACTTTGTAGAATATGCATGTCCACGTGCCTCCTTTTGTTTTAGAGTTGTAATGCCTTGATGCAGATTTTGTGTTTCCATGCGCTTTCTTCAGGTTTAAAGACATCGACCCAGAAACGGGCATCGAAACTGCACACAAGTTTTCTGACGTGCGGAAAGACGTCTACCCGGTCCAGATCATTCTAGAAAACAAGAACGGGATACAGGGCTCGTGTGTCCTCTTGAAAGAGAGGACAGATGTCACTCAGCACGTCCGCTCCAAGTCCCTCGCCCCGTTACTCAACTTGCAGGAGGCTTTGGAAAAGTTCGTAGAGTTTTTTTGATGCTCTATAGACGTGTTCAAGACGCACACAATTGAGCTTAAACCACAAAAGTTATTCAGTAAATTACATTTTACTGTACATTTGTCTCATCCCCCCCCACCCCCTTTCTTTTGAACCCGTCCCCCCACAGATATGGCCGAAGGCTTGTTGTCGTGGCGTCTCAGGTGGTGCGATTCAGAACCCTTATTGGTAACGACAGCGATCCTGATTTAAAACTGAACGATGACTCTTTCTGTGTGCTGGAGCGAGTGGGCCGAGCGCGGTGGCAAGGAGAGCTACAGAGGGATCTGCACGGATGCGCTTTCAAGTAGGAGCTTCCTCACTCGGCACCGTTGCTCGGTGTTCACTCGGTGTGACAAGCTGCGGCTCAGGCGATCGCTGTGTGACAGCCAGTGTTGTGTTTTCCACAGGATCGATGCCCGGAAGTTGCACTACATGCGGAAGTCTCTCGTCAAACACGGACTCATCACCATGCAGTCTCACGTCACGCGAATGAATTCGGGTCAACAGCAACACTCCATTCTTCTGCTGCTCAAACGCTTCCATGTAAACAGGTCTGTTTATGCTTTGTGTCTTAAACAACTACAAATAAGTTTACTGTGTGTTTAGTGCCAATTGGAAAATGTCATTATGCTGGGGAGAAAAATTGTAATTATTTTCCCAGTCTTTCTGCGAACGCTTCAAGCATGAAGTCTGCAGTAATAGAGACACAAAGCATCCAGCCAATAGTTACAGAATTGGATAAAAGGGAAGCTGCATATTGGATAAAGTGATTAACTACTTGTCTCCTCATCAGTGCTACAATTTTAGGAAATGTAATTAGATTTCTTTTGCATTTCCCCAAAAAAAACCTGTAAAAGAAAAAAGCTTTTTTTCATTGAGCACAAGTAAACGGAAATCATGAGATCAGGTTTCCTTCTCATTTAAGTTCACTCGATGAAAAAAAACAAAAAAAAACAGCCGGCTTGTCCTCAGTTGAATGCGTCTTTTCTCTGCCTTTTCAAGTCTTTACGATACTGAACATTTTAAGAGGGAACAAATCCAATGTTTGTGCAATTACCAAAGTGGTATTAGGATTTAGGAGCACCTTTATTCCGTAGCCTCTGCCACACCCTGTCTTTGTTTCTCTCTTGGAGAAACTTCCCTTTAACCCCGCCTGCTCTTTCAGGAGGACGAAGTACGACATACTGATGGAGCACGTGTCCAACCTTCTGCTGCAGACACCTTGCCACCTTGCCACTTTAGTGGCTCTCAAAGAACAACTTTCTGTGAGTATCTCTCTGTGCGTGTCCGTCGGGGTAGTGCGTCTCTGTGTCTCTGTTTGCCGTAATGACTGTGTGTTTTCTCGCAGAATGTGAATGACCGAAGCTTTAAGCGTGTATTTCAATACATGCGAGCTGCCAAGTTGGTTGAGTTCTGCCAGTACCCTCTGGAGGACTTGGATCCCTCCGCCGGGCCCTGCATCAACAAAAAAGGTAACGAGTCACAAGTTTGTGCCTTAAATACTGTGATGTATTGGATTCAGCTTTAATGATTCATTTCAAAATGCTCAATGAAGTTCATGACTGATCATTTTAAATCTACAGAATATTGAAAGCGTGAACAGTTTCTTAATGTCGAAGTTAGAATATATAGATAAAATCCCCAAAACATAAGGAGTAATAGAACTCACTATCATGTTAATATTTATTAGGACAAAAACCTGCATTACTTCGTCAATGTGTTCTGTGTCGGGCTGAAACAAAAAAATCATTAGAGATCACTATTATTATTTCCTTAATTCGTTGTTTAATCTGTAAAATGTCAGCTTAATTTGATTTATGCAAATTCGCAAAGCTGATTTAATTTGTTCTGCCATTTTTGTCTGAAAAAAGATTTAATGATGAATCAATTATCAAATTGCTGCAGATGACTTTTCTGATCAAATCTAGTGTTTGCATAGTGTAGTCTAATAAAATATAAAAGACAAAGTAAATGTTGTCATAAAGTTATTAAAGGAATATTTTAAGTGATGTTGTACATAAATAAAATAGAAGATGAGCATTAAAGTTATATCATTGATATTAACATTATCTTATCTCATCTTAAAAAAGTAGCTTGCCGAAAAAATAAAATAAAAAGAAGATTAATTGTGTTTCATGGTGATTTATGCGCAGCATTTCCCCCCCACATGCCAAACGAATGGACTGCATCCTTTCACTTTGTTCTCCAGGGGCTAAAGTGCTCGTGCGCTGTTTGAGGCTGTTAAAGCCGTACGCAAAGAAGGGCGTCACCGACGATTACGACGATGACGACGAGGACGAAGATTACGACAACAGAGCTCTCCCCTCGGAGGGGCGCACCATGGAGACCGACATCCTGTCACAGGCCTACCAACTTGGTAGGTTTGATTCCTGCGGTTTCAGTTTGACATGGCGGTCGCGTGTCTGAATAAAGTCTCAAGTCGCTTTTAAATCATGACGGCAGTTTCTTGTTTATTAGGTCCGACTTTGTAGCGTTTCCAGTAAAACTTACAACAGCCTGAATTAACCGAAGGCCTCACAATAAGGCTGCAGAAGGTTAAATACACACAGAGAGAGTTGTTCTATTTTCAGTGTAATAAATGTCCCACTTCAATCTGTTATGCACATAATAATGTGAAAAATGCTCAAGGACTTTCGGTATCGAGGGACTTTTTCAAGCAAACTGCTTTACACACCACATGAGCAAATAGGAATTTAACTACTAACTTGAAGTCCATTCGATTCTCTATTTTTCTTTTATAAAGCAGGCAGCCAAATGATCTATTAAACAAGGATACTGATGAGAAAATATATTCACTCATCAATAGGCTTCAACAGGAAAAAGTAACGTTTAAAAATCCATCAGTGATGAAACATTCTTCTTCCTTCTTGATCTCTTTACTTTCTTGAGCACAGATTCAGTTCCCTCTTTAAACCAGATGTCAAATGTTGTGCAGACAGCATTGCAGCTTTTTCTATAAGTCTGAGCTGTAACAGATATCTTTGTGTGAATGGCACAAAAAAAAGCTTGAATAAAGCATATTAGTGCGACAATAGTAAGGTTTCTGTTCTCCCCAGCACTTTACCCTCAAATCTATTGTTTCTATTCAGATCCGATGTTCAAGAGGACGGAGATAACGCAAAACAAATACATGCCTTTGTCCGAGAAATTATTAATTGCGCTGTAATTCTCTAAACATAAGTTTCTTCGTTTTTGTTGTTGTGCTGCAGTGTTATCCTGTGGCACAAAGGGAATCACCCAGCGTGACGTCGGGATAAGGATGCGTGTCGGTAAACTGGAATGTCGTATGATCTGCCGACGGCTGGAGAGGGATGGAGTGATTAAGGTAAGACCTATGCTGCTAACACACTTCTTTTTTCAGGTATTACTTCTTCCGTTCAAAAACCAGTGAAGTTCAAACTAAATCTGTAAGAATAGTTAATGTGCAGTTCGAGATATTGGAAAAATATCTTGCATAATAGGAAGTTAGGCTTTGAATGCAATCATGTTGGCAGCGGACTCTCAATTGTTGGATGTGTTTGGGCTTCCCGCCCATGTGAAACGCTGTGATGAACACCAGATATGATCCAATCAATGAAAGATTGTTTGGCACTTAAATCTGTTTGTTTGAGTGGAAAATGGTGTTTGTTTTCTTTTGTCCCTCGTTTTCGTGGCGAGTTATTGGCCACAGACATGCAGCAGTAACATTGTAGTCTGAGACGAGGCTGCTGATCCTAACATGCTGCTTACAGCGAGCGACCAGCAGCGCTGTTATACTGCCTTCCTTTTTACTTTTGGCATGGGGGAAACCTTGATATCCTGACACTTAGTGCGCCTAACGTTACATGTGCAGCAGGCATTTTGTCCAAATGTCAGTTTTAGGCTCACCATATTTCTGTAAGTTACGCTAAAGCATTTTGACACCTTTGCAATTTGTGTTATAGTGGAATGTGAAAAGCATCAAAAAGCTATGCAGAATTATGTTCAAGCTTGTTACAGTGCAGGCATTTTGTTGCCGATCGCTTTCCCCTCCGGTGTTTTTACTATGGAAGCCCGTTTCTGCCAGTAAAAGAAGAAAAAATATGAGATAAAAAGTCATAATTATGAAATAGAAAGTTGAAATTATGAGATGGTAAGTGACGCTGGCTTTTTTCTTTTTCTTTCTTGTTTGGTAAAAAAAACAAAGGATTTTGATACCTTTGTAAGACTTTCCATCTCATAATTTTAACTTTCTGTCTCATAATTTTGACTTTTTATCTCGGTAATAAAAGTTTATCTTTTTTCCCACAGTATAAATTGCTTTTTTTTGCTATTAACATTGTAAACATCAGCATGTTGGCATCATCATTGTGATCACATAATCATATCGTTGGCATTCAGCCTCAGAAGATAATTATTTTGAATTTTATCCACACTTGGATTGTATTATATGAGTATTATATGAGTTTTTCTCCTTCATAGATGAGGTGGACAAAATATAGGAAACACTCTTCATTAAAATGTTGTTCAGTACAATAATTTATACAGAAAATTTGCATTTTAAGTCATGTTGTATTCATTCAGGGCTATTCCGTTCCATATGTTACATTGTGAAGTTGTTTTCACTTTTCTGGTCACTCGTTTTAATGTCTATGTGATGTCTTTCACCCCGCAGGGATTCATGGTAGATGTGGGTCGTCAGAGGACTACAAGATTCATCAGCCACAAGTGTGTATCCATAACCAAGTGTAGATTTTCCAAATTATAATATTTAACACACACATCGTGTCAAATGCTGTTGTTCCGCTCGCTCCGCTTGACAGGTGTGTCGGTGTGAGCAATCAACTCCAAATGGTTGCGAAGGAGCAGGAACGGAAGAAGCTTCTTTACTCTGCTGCGCCGACAGAGAGAGCGGATGCCGAACCGCCGACCCCTAAAACGCCGTCCACCTCTAAGTCGACGGCGAAAGCGAAACCCAAACCCCAATCGGCAAAGAAGATTAAGAAAGCGGGCGGAGGGAGAAAGAAGGACGCTAAGGAAGCCGGGCCGACGTGTGGAGACGGAGAAGCGGGTGAAGGCTTGGATGGAGAGGCAGGAAGAAAGACGGGAGCTGGAGAAAGGACGGCAGGAGGGAAGAGCGGTGCGAAAGCTAATCCGACACAACCGGAGATCCCCGTCGCACAAACCGCGACAGCTGAATGTGAGTACTCGTCAAAGCCGTCACAGCGGATAAACGGCCAAACCAAAGTCTTCGTTTCTCTTCATCACGCTTCTGTATTCTTCTGTCATCACTCGGGTGGAACTCCAGCCAGCAGCGAATGCGAGACCAGTACGAGATCCGACTCGGCGTCCAGTCCCAGAACAGGTAAGCTGCAGAAATACACTGAAGCAACAGGCAAGCCTCGAAGGGAAAATTATGTTTTCATTACGTTTTCTGTCTCGCCGTCACACTGTAATGAACAATGCTGCTGAAAATGAGCAAATCCTAAACTTGCAGTAACAATTTAAATTGACATTGAAATAATATAGATGCATTAATTGCAATTTTCTAAGCAGATTATGTCTTTTTTTGAAACTATAACTATAATTGACAACATACACAAACATTTTCTGCAGCTTTTCTCAATATAAAATAATAAAACATTGTCTATTCAATGTAAACGATCTCTTCTATCAGAACAAGCTGGAGCTAAGGAGGGAGAATCCAACTCCAGTCCTGCCAGCCCTCCCTTACCTGAGAGGGAGGACTTGAATGCAGCCGATAACCCAACGGAAAACGACATTGTGCTCGTCAAAGATATTTGCAAACTGCGGGTCCGTGTTTTTCTCATTTTTCTTTTCCTCACAGTTTGGTTCCAGCAGTTTGAGATCAGTAGATGAGCGTTCAAAGTTAACCGTTCCATCCTCTTCCTTCAGGCTCGTGTAAAATCCAAGCGGTCGATGGCGAGATCTCATGACACGTACCACCTGTTGAAGAGGAGGAACGTGATCATCGAGGCGGTCCGCAACTTCAGAATCATCGAGGGTCTTTTCCAGTCAGTTGGTTTTAAAAGCTATCATTTAAACCGAGAGTTTGGATTGTATGAGCTACTTATCCATAGTCGGGTGTATCATCTCCAGTAGATTTACAGTTTGGAGAAACGGAGAGGAGTACCAGCAAAACATATAATTCAGCCACCAGCATGCTGATCGCCATCTACTGACTGTGGATAAGTACCTCATACAACCCCACTCCAATACATTTGAAGAACCCCTTAACTAATTCATTCCAAAGCATTTTATTGCACAGTAAAGAGGGAAGAAAACATGTCAACATGCTGTCTTTCTCCAGGCTGCAGAAGATAATCAACGAGGATGAGAAGGATGATGGAATCAGCTCAAAGTGTTGTCGCAAGACTATTTTACGTCTCGTAGACAGTCTGTCGAGAGAAGGCTTACTTAAGGTGTACAAGACCACCATCATACAGGATGGGATCACCAAGAAGGTAAACGCACACATCACACCTTGTTGGTTAGATATATGTTTAAGCTTGCTGTCCGTTGGCAAAACTTTGTTTATAATGTTATGATGTATATAGAAAAATTATGTTTTAAACTTTAAGTATATGTCTTTTTAAATGTTTTAATTGAGAAATATGTTAAAGGAATCAATAAATAAGTCTTTAACAGAATGATTAAGGAATTTACTCTGACTTCTTCTTGCTAGTGATAAGGTTACTGTAAATGAAGAAGTTTATCAACTTTATCCACTTTAATATTACTGTTGAGTACAAAGTGATGCATGCTATACAAGCAATAAATCACTGCAGGAAAACGGTTATAGTGAGACTAAAGTTATTCATGTTAGTTATGCATAATTCAATGTATTGTAAATAGTAACTCTTTAATCGGTGCACGATACAGTGATGGAACAACCTCCACTCATTCACTCACGTATTCACTATTTGTTAAGACGACAAATCATCAAAAATGCAGCACAATTGGTACTAAAAATAAGCACACTCGTTTAACAAATATACAAACTAGAAAGAAAAAAACAACCTAACTTTTGTTCCCACTTCCACCTCCTCTCTCTCTGATGTGCTTCCTCTTGCAGGTTGAGATGGTCGTGCATCCGTCCATTCAGGCCACCGATGAGATAGTGACCCGCGTTATTGAACAGGCCCGCTTCAAAATCTCCAGCTCTTACTCGGCTGTACGGTGAGCACAAACCAAATGCCCTCAAATGCGTCGGGGAGGGATGTCTGCTTTCCGCTGCTCTCCCACTGTGTGATTGCATTTTCTCACGACCAAGCCTCTTGTCACTTTTGGTTTTCCCGCTTTGTCCCCCAGGCTGCAGCACGCCGAAGAGAAAGCCAGAGAACAAGCCAAAGGGTCTGAGGGTGGGAGCGGCGGCCTGGCTAAGGAGCTAAACACGGATAAGAAGACAAAACTTGAAGATTTCAGACCCACAACAGGTTCTGTTTCTCGGCATATTACAAGAGATTCAAGATATTTTTATTGTCATATGCACAGATAACAGACAATTATTAACAGAAAAGCTTATTTTGCTTGGTCCTCCTTACAAACATAATTACAATAAACTTAAGGTTAAAAAAGAGAGAATTAGCATTTTGTATTCTTAATTCTAAGACTATAAGAACATACATATAATAAGGCACAAAAATATGGCAACAGGGGCGAGTTAAAAAGAGAGCTTTTGATTTTTCACACAGTTAGAAAAATACTTTTCGATCCTGCAACTTCACCCACTTTGCTGCTCTACTTAAGTGTCTTTTAGTCTGTTTTTATGCAAGGCTTGGGATTTCATAATTTTCGGGGCAATCCTTTGAGTCAGTCCATCGCATAAAACAATGATTTTAAGCCCTCAGAAATATTTAATTTAACTTGAAGGTTAAGGATGACCTTCAAAACAAAATTAAAAAATCAGTTTGATAAATAAATAAATCTGTTTATCTCACAAAATATTTAATTGGTATTTGCAAATCACCAAAAGTTAGTAGTTAATTGCTGTTACTTCTCACTTTGTTGTTCTGTAGCCCGACACACCGTTAAGTCCAGTTATGAATGACATGAATCAAAGATGTGTGTGTTTTAAGTCGTTTAAAATACATTCATCCTCATGATTATTTAACTACAGAGGGGGTAGAAGTTTTGGGTGCATCTCCTCAACTGCAACGGCCATGTTGCAGCAGGAACACCGTTCACAACTATCGTCATAATTAGCCTGGTATTCCAGCGGGCTCATACCACATTCAAAACCTCTGGCTTCACTTAATGCTGCCCAATAAGAAATCAGAATCAACAAAAGACACTGGTGTCTAAAAAACATTAACAGGAAAGAGGCGGAGGAGAAATGCCTGCCCTGTATATGCACTGAAATGATACACTCAGGGTCAGATTTCCGTTTCCCTCTAAATCTGTGTCAACTATTTATGTTTTTTTATCTTCTCTCTTCCTCTGCTTTTATAGTCCGGGGGTTGGGGAAGACATTTGGCTTCCAGCCTAAGATGCATCGTCTGCGTCTTGTCCATAACTTCCTCTGGTACCTGATTTACGGGCACCCGGGCATACGCGACTCCGCTGACTCTACCACTCAAACGCCGGCCGGCATAAAGGGCTCTGATCCGGATGCCAAACACCCGAAAGAGTCCGCGAACAACAACGGAGAAACGGGGCCGTCTGAAAAAGCCGCCTCCGGCTCGGCAGATTTGCCTCAGTTGGATGTGACGTCATCATCAGGTGAGGAAGACGAGGGGGTGAAGGATAAAGCAGCACCTGTACTCTTTTGGTGTGACTTCTAAAGGTTGAGAGCGCATCACTTGTGTCATGTGGATAAGATTTGCTCTTTCACCATAGGACTTTCTTTCTTCTTCATCTAACCACCTTGAAAATATAAAATATAATATGATATTCTCCGATACTCTCCGATATATGTATTCCGATGAAGAGTCCTGGAAGAAATTCATACCTCCTGTCCGAGTGCACACGGACTTCGGCAGCGGCTGGGCGAGGGTCGGCGACCTGCTCCTCTGCCTTCCTCTCTCCATCTTCATCCAGGTCATACAGATCAATTATGAGGTGAGAAATCTTACTTTTACTTTATTTTTTAAAGGCTGTTATTAGAGGTCGACAGATAGTGGATCTTTTTACAGTAACTATAGTTTGGAGCAGGAACAAGCCGATTCATCTGCTGAGCAAAGTAATTAAATAAATAAATCTGGAACTGGATATCAAACTTACCATTAAAAAAAAAATCAAGTGATAGCAATATTATGAAGTGAAAGTGAATTCATTCATCATCTGTGTACATTCATATAAATACATAATAAACCGGTGTTGGAAAAGAATATCCTGAAATTTCATTGATTACGTCGTAAAATTGTTTCATTTATTAACAATTGGCAAATATAGTGTGCTCTTCTGTGGCTTATAACCTATCAGAAAATGGGTCAGGGTCATGAATACCACTTCAATCAGCTGTTCGCCTGGACCATAGCGGGTTAGCCCACATTCTTTTAGGTTATTTCTGTAAATGCTTTGTTGAATGTCTTTGAAGAGAGGTGTGGACTCAACTCGGTGATCCTTTTCGATCATATAGTTTATGTTGTTGCTGAATCGTATTGATTTATACTCGGAGTAACAGCTGGACCTGATGAGCTGAATGTACAGCTTGCAGCCCATGAAGAGAGACACACACGCAGTCCATAAAAACCCGTTCGCTGACTTGTGTCCACAGGTGGACGGACTGGAGGAATACCTGAACGACCCCGTGAAGCAACACCATCTCATCAGCGCGCTGCCCGCCAGAATGAAAAGACAGCTGCTTTACAAACGGTGACTTTCTTTCTCTCGGTCGCTCCGGATTTCTCGACGAAGCGT
>NC_136594.1:5752217-5792217 GCF_910589615.1 Taurulus bubalis | reverse complement strand
AGCCTTGTTGTTCTGCAAAAACATTTACAGTATGTCCAAAGCATCACATTTTTATAAACCTAGTTTCCAGTTTTGTGACAATTTAGCTGATCTTTTTAAATTTTATTTTTTGTAGCTTACAAAGTAAAAAAACAACTATAATAAATAAAATAACTCACTCATTGTGATCTCTGTGAGAGAATTACTGAATCTGCAGCTTCCCAAAAAGTATTCAAACAGTTAAATCATTATATATATTTTGAACGTACAAAAAAATGGCTTAACTTTCTGATTTAACCAACCAGTTAAAAGTCCCGATCGGTTGTTTGTACTTCTCAACGTGTTGTTAATGTGTTGCAGTTGAAGAGGCCATACGTTCCTTACTGTGTGGTGAGGGACCTGCTCCAAGCAGAGTTTGAGATATCGATGGATAAAACATCCGTCTCTGTCGGGCGTCGCACCCGATACATCCTCAAAAACCCTCAGACGCTTCTGAACTACAGGTCGGTACTAACGCTGAAAACACACACTTATTAAACGTGAACCTGCAGTTTGATTCGTCAGCTGTGCGTTGCAGGATCTGCCTGGCCGAGGTGTACCAGGACAAACCTCTGATGAAACAGCTGGAGTCGAAGAAACCTGCTGATCCAGAAAATCCAGATGTGCGTTGTTTTTGTGCTTGATGTTGTCAAATATTGTTAGTTTTTTGTGTTCCTGAAAGCTTAAAGTGAACTTACTGTTATTCCTTGCGTCATATTTCTGCCTGCGCTGTTTCAGGATTGCGGTAAATCGTTCTCCGAGTACGTCAAGCTGCTCCGGCAGAAGTTCAGCGCCGTTCTTCTGAGCACTCGTGATGTGGTCGTGCCTGACACAAAGCGCCAGCTCTTCTCACGGTAGGAGGAGAGGAGGGGGGAGGAGGGGGGAGAGGGATAGGAGGAGGAGGAGGAGGAGAGGGGGGAGGGGGGGAGGAGGAGGAGGAGGAGGAGGAGGAGAGGGGGGGGGGGGAGAAGAAGGAGGGGGGAGAGGGATAGGAGGAGGAGGAGGAGGAGGAGGAGGAGAGGGATAGGGATAGGAGGAGGGGGAGGAGGTGAGGGAGGAGAGGGATAGGAGGAGGAGAGGGAGGAGAGGGAAGAGAGGGATAGGAGGAGATGGAGGGGAGAAGGAGGAGGAGGAGGAGGAGGAGGAGGAGGTGAGGGAGAGGAGGGAGAGGGAGGAGAGGAAGGTGAGGGAGGAGGTGATGGAGGTGGTGGTGGAGGAGGAGGAAGGAAGGAAGGAAGGAAGGGAGGAGGAGGAGGAGGAGGGAGGAGAGGGATAGGAGGAGGGGGAGGAGAGAGGGAGGGGAGAAGGAGGAGGAGGAGGTGAGGGAGGAGAGGGAGAGGGAGAGGGAGGTGAGGGATAGGAGGAGGTGAGGGACGAGGAGGAGGAGGAGGTGAGGGAGGAGAAGGAGGAGAAGGAGGAGGAAGGAAGGAAGGAAGGAAGGAAAGAGGAGGAGGAGGAGGAGGAAGAGGAGGAAGGAGGAGAGGAAGGGAGGGGAGGAGGAGGAGGGAGAGGGGGAGGAGGAGGAGAGGAGGTTGTTGTTGTTTGATGTGCGGACTCTAAACCAGCGGCGAGTCTGGAACAAGAAGCTGAGCAGGATGTAATGTCCCGCTGTACCTGTGTGTTTCAGGTATAACGTTTCTGCAATAGAGAGTAGCAAGCGGGTGTCATGGAAAGATACGCTCAACTGGTGAGGGTTCAGTTAGATTTTCTTCTACTTAATACATTTTAATTGTTGTGGTTGTAGCTGAATGTTTTTTTCTGTCCATTGCAGCTCGGATGACATTCATGCCATAGTGTTGCATAACTTGATCCAGAGCACTCTGGCCATGACCAACTGTCAGATGAAGTCTTCCAGGTCCTTTCAGGTACGGCCATCTTTCATTTTCTAAATAGCAAACAGTTGATCGCTGCTCTGAATTTTATATTTAGCACACAAATACACTGAGGAGCACATTTCATGAGCGCAGCACTACAAAGGGCTTCACATAGAAATACAGACTTAAGAAGCGTGAAATCAACATTAAATAAGAAATTACACAAAATCTACACAGGTGGGTCTTCTTGAGCTGCTTTTTAAAGTTATTTGATCTTTTCTTCAGACACTCTTTGATACAAAACGCATGCAAGCCTCTGTTTAACCGCCCGTCCTCTTCCTCAGACCTTCCACATGTACAGTCGGTATAACCAGGAGCTGCTGTGCCAAGTGTTCATACAATGCAGGAAGATGGGTCTCGTCAACCGACGTCGGATCAATCAGCCGTTTGGGCCGAAGAAGAACCGAGCGCTGCCCATCCTGCCCATGTCCTACCAGCTGTCCCAGTCCTACTACAGGTACACGGCTACTGGGAATACTGGGAATACGTGTACTCGTACCGGCCAACATGTTTCATTGTCGCTTGCAAAAGACTGCTGTACCATTATTTATTGTACCTGTTTTGATATATTTATAACTAAGGGATTTAGAAAAGTCCGAGAGCTCTTCTAGGAACACAGGAACCTTTTTTTTATTTTTATTTTTTAATTATTCCTCAACATTTCAGCGACTAGGCCCTAATCACAGTTTTGGTTTTCTGAGCTTTACTGTTACTACAAACCCAATTATGGAGGTTGGAAATTGCCTAAATAAATAAATATTTCATTAAATGTTCCAAAATGATATAAAAATATAGGTATCCATTATTTGATTGATAAAATATTAAATAATTAGCGTATTTATTTTTCTATTAATTTCCCTACTTTCATATTTAATTTACCTACTTTTTTCAATTTTATTTGTTTAACTATTTAGAATTCATTCCAAACGTATGTATTTTTTTTTTACATTTATTTCTGGGTTATTTTTTGTCATATTAAAAAAAAAAAAAAAAAAATCACATTGCTGTTCTAAAGAAGTCATTCCTGAGTTTAGTTTTTGGTGAAAAGGCCATCTTACATCTAAAGTGTTAATATTGAAATCGTTGCCTCGCTATCTTCCCGTTTGATTGCAAAGCTCATTGGCCCCGCCTCTCCCTCTGCCTCCTGACAGGTGTTTCTCGTGGCGCTTCCCTCACCTGCTGTGCACCGATTCCTTCTGCTTCCTGAGGAGTCTAATCAACAACGGGACGGCTGACGGGAGACCCGTGGTTGAGTTCCACCATGAGACCGAGAAAAGGTCCGAGAGCGGCGAGGAGGTGATGGAGAAGAAGAAGAAACAAGGCAAAAAGAAGGAAGATGGAGGAAGAGCAGCGGGTGAAGCAGAGGTACAACCGGATGCAGCAAGCGGCGACGCCACAAAGGAGGGACCGAACGAGCAAAGTAACACGGAAGGAGAGGAGAAGTTGACGGAGGTGAGCGCCGGGACAACCGAGGAGACGAGCAAAGCGGATGAACAGAGAAACCCAAGAGATGGCCTCGCATCTGGTTCTGGGGAAGATCAACCCAGCGGAGAGCGGACGGACGACCTTCTGCCCGAAGAAGAGCCGCTCGGGGCTCCGGATGTGTCGGACATGCTGCGGTTCTGCATGGACTCTCCGGGTGGAGCCTGCGTGGTGTCCCTCAGCCTGATGTCCCTGGGGCTGCTGAGCGTCTCCATGTCCATACCCAAACAGATGGTGGTGGTGGACAGCAACCTGGTGGACAACGATGTCGTCAAGAGGTGAGTCACTGCACGGTAGTGTTCGGTCCAGAGGGAGTCGCTCTGAGCACCACAAACGACAACGTGAGACAATGATAAAACACTTCAGGGCATCAGAGCTTATTTAGCGAGACTCTGTCTATGAACTGGAATAGACTACCGCTGGACTCGTTTACATATGAAGTTTTATGGGTGGTCTCCTGATGCTGCAGACATCTTTGGGACTCTCTTACGCATTGCATAAGTCAAAACTGCTTTTTATCTTTTTTAACTACTTTGCTCACTTAAACAGCAACAATTGCAAACCGTTTTTTGTATGTTTATTTGTTGTTTTCATTCATGTTTTATGACCGTTCCTATATGATGGAAGGTGGCCTTGTGTGCCAAGAAAGGTTTCATTAAATAAAATGTATTTTTATTATTGTTAATTTGCGGCAGGCTTATTAAATGTCTTCTGAAGTGTTGATTTACGAGCAAATGGAAAGTTTTTCACGTCTGAGTTGTTGCAGGTATAACAATGTTGGGGTAAACGTTTGTTTTTCAGTATGGCGGCTCTGGAAGAAGAGGATGACGATGACGAGGATGGGGAGGAGTGTGAAGGGAGGAAAAAATTAGAAGTGAAGGCACATCAAGCGTCTCACACCAACTACCTGATGATGCGCGGATACTGCTCTCCTGGCATCGGTAGAGTTTGAATATTTCTTAGTTACATTTTTTTATGCATATGTGAAATAAGCAAGAATGACTTTTTGTGAAAATATACGAATGTTTAGCTTCTTTTTTTTTCTCACAAGGATTGTAGCTTATATAAAAAAAAGGTTAAACAATAATTCAATTAAATAGTCCCTGTTGCTATAGTTCATTTAATGATCACAATCACTCAATACACTTTACGTTCATAGAAAAAGACAATAGAAATGTTTAACGTGTTAAAACAAAACGAAAATTTGTCTCGGTAATCATATGAATATGGGTCTCTGGTCGGCTTTGAGTGTTTGTCATTTCAGAAATTATTAGGTTAATTTAAAATGCAAAAAATTGCATGTTAAGTTTATTTATAATTCATTTAGGCTACTAGGTATAGACAACATGCTGATTATTTATTTTTTACCAATGAAACGGTTAAAAAGTACTTCAATCGACCAAGATTTTCTTTGTTTGATTAAAGCCCAAAATAATTGTTTGCTCGAGCAAAAATGCCAAACAATCTTTTTTATTTTTCGCTCCTTAAATGTGAAGATTGTCCTTTTCTCTTTGTTTCGTATCATAAATGTAACATTTGTGTGTTGCGGTCTGTTGCTTGGATGATTAATTAAAGAAAATGAAAGAAAAATAATAGTTATAAAATTGAGTTTGTTTTGCTTTTTGTTTTCAGTTCAAATGCGTAACCTCAACACCAATGACAACATCGTGGTGGAGTCCTGTATTATGAGGTTGCAGCTGCGCAACGTACCTGCTCACCACCTGTTCATTACGGAGAGTAAGTATCAACGCATGTCACACGCCTAAAACACGCTTCCCCTGCAAAACATAATTATTCATTTACTTTTTGTCTTGTCATTTTCTTTTTAGCCTCCACCCCGCTGGACTTGACTAAATGCGGCCCATCCCTGCTGCCCTCCGTCCTCACCGACTTCACCTGTTCCCCCTCCTCGACCTCTCCCAACAGTGTGCAGGAGTGCGACGCCCGTTTGGCTCAGCAGAGAGGATACACCCCTCTGGACCTGAAGGCGTGCGCTCAGCTCAGGAGGAGCTTAGATGCAGCCGGAGAGTACGGCGTGGCCATATGTGACCTCGACCAGGCGCTCGACCACCTGAAGGAGACGCAGTCTGGACGCACCAGGAGCCTGCAGCTGTACCTGCAGGTAAACACATGTGCTGCTGATTACCTGACATCTTTGTTTTACCATGTGAAATATTATAATGCCGTTGTGATGGATCATTTCAGTGAATAAAGCACGTAAAGTGTGCATTAACAACAAAATAAAGCTAAAAATCTAGTCGCAGTTACTTCCAAAATCATAAATGCATAATGCAAAGTTGACTTTGGGGGATAACATAAGCTCACTACTCTTGGTATTAAGCTAGTTAGCCAGACATGCTAAAATGTGCAGCTTAAATTATAGCAGATAAACACACTGTTTAATTCAGTGCTTACTCCTTTGCTCATCTTTTGGGTTTTGGAAAGGATTTTTAAAAAAGACACCACTTTCTAAACTCTAAATATTCTCTTTGCATGTTGAGAAAGTCGAGTTCCAGTTTGGTGAGGGGGTTTAGCGAACAATCCGTTTCCTAGTCTCTTCTTCTTCTTCCTCTATGTTTGTTGCTGATCTGTATTTCTCCCTTTTTGCTCCAGGATTTACAAGAAGAAGGCCAGGTGCTAAAAGTCGGCGGTTCGGGCCTCCGTTGGGTGCTCACGCAGCACGCCGATCCCTGGCTGCTGACCGTAAACTCCAAGCAGTGGTCCCACTCGCGCTTCTCGTCCGATAGACTCCCGTTCTTGGAGAAAGACCACAACATCCCCTTCATGCGCAAGAGATCCAGGCGAGAAGTCCGACAGGTGACCGAGGAACCGCCTGCAAAAACGATGGCCTTGGACGAACAAGGAGGCGAGGAAGGACGGGACTCGGCGGGGTTGTGGAGCGACGCAACCAGAGAGGAACCGAATGAGGAGCAGGAGCAAAAGCAGGAGCAACAGCTGGAGCAACAGCAGGAGCAACAGCAACAGCAGGAGCAACAGCAGGAGCAGGAGCAACAGCAGGAGCTGGAGCAACAGCTGGAGCTGGAGCAACAGCTGGAGCTGGAGCAACAGCTGGAGCAACAGCTGGAGCAACAGCTGGAGCAACAGCTGGAGCAACAGCTGGAGCAACAGCTGGACAAGCAGGCGGAGCGCGCCGA
This sequence comes from Taurulus bubalis, assembly GCF_910589615.1. Lineage (NCBI taxonomy): Eukaryota > Metazoa > Chordata > Actinopteri > Perciformes > Cottidae > Taurulus > Taurulus bubalis. The sequence goes on along the minus strand of NC_136594.1, from coordinate 5,785,688 downwards.
CGGGGAGAGCGGAGACAAACCGTTGAACTCGGACGAGGAGGGAGGAAAGCCGACGCAGCCGGAAGAGGACGGCGAGCGAGCGGCGGTGGAAACGGAGGGAAGACGGGTGGGAAAGAGAGATCGCAGACCCCGATGGACGAAAGAGGAAGAGGAGGGCTTTCGTCCGACGGCAGCAGCCGGCGATCACAATGCGTAAGTGCAGACCACGACTGATTTATCTCATCGCAGTTAACGAGGCGCGTCCCCGTCTTGATCCCTCCCACCTCTAACCCACACAGGGAAAACGTGAGCTTCATCAGCCGGCCGTGGCGCATGGTGGACGGCAATCTGAACCGGCAGGTGTGCAAGGGCATGCTGGAGGCCATTCTGTACCACATCATGTTCCGGCCCGGACTCACGCAGCAGACACTGGTGGAGCATTACAAAGACGTGTTGCAGCCGATGGCGTTGTTCGACCTGGTGCAGGTAAACGGACCACACTGTCGCGTGCATTGACTCGCCGCGTGGGACCAAATTTCCCCTTGAAATAAACGCATCGAATACTAAAAGTAGGCTGTTTTATTGACCGATACTTTACCCTCTTTGTCTCCTCCGCAGGCGCTCGTAGAGATGGGCTGTGTGACGGAGAAAACGCAGGTTAAAGCTCCTAAACGCTCGCTGTTCGCCCGGCCGACGACCACGGAGACGAAGGTGCTGAGCGAGGTGTTTTACGAGCCCACCATCAGCTGCTGCCTGCGGCTCGGCAAGGTGTTGCCCAACGAACGCCACTGGAACCACACCATGCCGTGAAAGTCATCCCGGACCTCATCCGGCTGCACGTTGGGGACATGATAAAACGGCTTCCGGAGTTTAAGTTAAGGGAAAAGTTGCTAGAAGCCTAGTTAATGTGCTTTTACTAAATGTTCGGGTTCTTTGACGGATTTCACTTCTGGTTTTACAGAACGAGGATTATTTTTTTCTTCTTTCATAGATGCTTTCGTTGATGTTAAAATAAAATAAATGTCATTCTAAGACAGAAAAGTCTGTGTTCATATTTTGTATGCTAATAATAAAAGCGCATTACATGACATTCTTGGCTTCTACTTGCGTTGCGTCGCCATCGCAGATATATTTTAGTAGTTTTAGTTTTTCTATGCCACTGATGCCGAGGTCCGGCTCTGTTTAGATCCATTTTTGCTAGATGGCAAACATTGCTCCATAGCGCTACTGGTAGTAAACAATATAAATAATAAATGGCCTTGGGCTGAAGACTGAGAGACAAATAGATCAAACTAGAACGTTGTCTCTTTTTGTTTTGCCTCTGCATGCACAGAGAAAACTTGAGCTCATTTAGCGGTTCAGATGGTTTCGTAATCACTGATGTACAGTATCCTCCAATTTCCTGAGCGCTTATGAAGTAAGTCGAAGTCGGTCTGTACAAACACTGATGAAGACTAGATGAGAGACTTGTTGCACGACGACGTGCCCGGTTTTCATGGGAGGGCTCTCAGGAAACTGCAGCGATAAAGATCACCGGGAAGCTGAGGAATGCTTTTCTTACAGCTCTGCCCTCCAAACTGTTTCCACATGAGTCATAAGCACAACACGTCCTCTGCATTGTCTACCTGAAATACCAAACCTTCAGTTTTATGTGCGTAGAGATCCCGTGCCGCATCAGCGTGTCTGCCATGTGGTAACTTGGTGGTTAAAGCTCACTGGTCCTGAACTCTTCTTAGATTTATGTCACCACCTTTAAAAAGCTACAATGGAGGAGAAACATGGAACATAATAGCTACAATTTTACTTTCTTTATTTGAGTTTGATTTACACACAATGTTGATCCTTGTAAATGAATTGTATTTATTTTTGATGGTGCTCACAGAGAAGAGTCAGGGCAGTCGGTAGAGGAAAGATAATGAAGGTGTAGCAGTCAGATGGTGTAACATCCCTTTGAAGGTAATCTGGTGTCTGGAGGAGAGGATGTTTAAATCTGGACCGCCTCTGGAGAGCGGTAACAACGCCACAATTTCACTTTCAGGAGACTTTCACGAAGACGACATCAGGGGAAAACAGGCTGCGCTGCCATTATTGTTCGACTGCGATAGAAAAAGACCCAAAACAAAGCGGGACTCATTCGCTCTCCGGCCACCTTTTGGGTGTTGGGACGGTTATTGTTATTTTTGGGTGTCGAAAAACATTTTAAAAATAACTTGGAGTCATGTTTTTCGGTGTCGTTCTTTTGGTTGTTTCTTCCACCAGTTTCCTGCGCAGCTTCCATGTGTCCTGTTGTGGTAAGTTAAGTTTTACATCTGGTTCCAACAAAACCATTTTACTTTTACTTGGTCATGCACCTTTTATATTTCAGGACGTACTTAAATATGAAAGAATTTTCCAGTGTTTTATAATGTTTTATAATTTTCTGTCCAGTGCCTTTTTATTATTAAATCACATTTGACTTATGATTCCTTTGGACATTCGTCCTCTTTGTATTTTATTTATTAAGTACTTAGTATTTTTCTTCTTGCTAGACACATTAAGTTATTATAATTGTATATTGTTGTTGGCCTCTCGAAGTGTCTGCATTAGAATCTGAGGGACTCCATGTGAACATTATTCAAATGTATAGTGTATGTAGTCTGAATTTAACACAAGATGCCTTTCAGTCTTAATCATTAGTTTTCTATACTTTTTTTTTTTTTTTTTTGTCCATGTCTTTATTTATTCTCGTGACTTTTTTTTACATATTAATTGTGAATTTTATATACATATCTTGGATAGATGAAAACATCTAGGCTAAAACGTGACTGCATCATCAAACATTAGAATGGTTAGAAATAGAATAGAAAGGTCTTCTGGCATGGAAAATGTGCATGTCTGCTAATTACACACAACCCCAACCTCGTCTGTGTTACAGATGCAAACTGTGCAGATAAACCAGTATTCACTCCGTCCAGCCTGGTGGTGCAGTTTGGTGACCCGGCCTCTGCCAGCTGCTCTGTGTGTCAGCATGCTTGCATCAACAAATTATTTGATATTGAAAACTCTGTGGGAAGCAAAACGAGGAACGGAACCACCATTTCATGGACAGTTGACAGACTGACTGAGTGGCGCGCATCTCCTTCGTGCTATTATAATGTTGCTCCTGGGTCCCAGTGTTGTACCGATCTGCCTGTTACTCTCTACCGTAAGTTAAGAAACGCTATGATGCAAGTTATGATGTAATCATTTGTAATTAAAAGTGAGTAATAAACCGTCTTGGGCGTTCGGATCGTTGTTTCTGACTCTCTGTCTGTCTCCACAGAGTCTCCACATAACGTGTCCATCAGCTTAGGTGACCACACTGGGCCGATGTTGGAGGGTCATCAGTACACTCTGCAGTGTACAGTAGAGGAAGTGGCTCCGGTTAAAGACCTCACCGTGACCTTCTACAGAGGTCGGGCAGCACTGGGTCACCTGCAGTCCAGCAACAACAACATAAAACCAGTGACCGAGACCTTCTCTTTAAACATCACCCTGAATAAAGAAGACGATGGACTCCAGTACTGGTGTGAAGCCAAGCTGGAACTGGGACCCGCTGGACCACAGCCCCCTCCAGTGGTGATGTCACAACCCATCACCGCCACTGTGCACTGTGAGTCTGACACCAGAACATCAACACGCCTTCATTTTAGCATCGATGTAAAAAAGCTAGCACGTTAACTTTTGCCCAATGTTTTGGCTTTTTTTCTTTAGAGAGTTAATTCAAGGAAAATTTTGGTAAATGAGCTCAGTTAAATGGGAAGATATCACCATGTCTCCAAGCTACAGCAGCAACATGTTAGCTTAGCATAAAGACTGAAGCAGCTAGCCTGGCTCTAAACTAACGCTCGGAAACAAAATGAATGAGTCCTAAATGCCCTAAAGCATACCCTGCTTTATGGTCTAAATGAAAACTGAAACTGAAACAGAACTGTTAGGTACTTTCCATCCCTTCTCTACGCGATGAATTGTATATCTGGATAAAGGACAATCTGTTTGAATGTGAAAATGTCCCCATGTTGCTGTCATGACCTGTTTGTGTTTCATCCCTCAATGAACGACCAACAGATAAGCCTCAGTCGGAGGGGTCATCGCATCCAGAGCCAATCACCGTCACGGAGGGAGACCCTCTGCGACTGAACTGCTCGGCCGTCGGAAACCCCGACCCCTCGTACGCCTGGACGCTCCCGTCGGGAAGCCCCTCAACCTCCAACAGCAGCGTTCTCACTATCGGCTCTGCAACTTCTGCGGATGAGGGGAAGTACACCTGCTCCGTCAGCAACGCCATCGGGACCCTCACTGTGAAGCTGAACGTGGAGGTTCAAGGTGCTGATCCTTCTTTCTTTTCTTAAACCTCTAATTCGACTCTTTGCAGACGACTACATGCTAGTTGTGATCTGCAAATGTGGATATTCTTGATATTTAATAGGTTAGACATAAAAAGCTGATTTTTGGTAATAGTTTGAATGCGGCGTTGATGTTATAGAATGTGCATATAGTTTATCTTTTTATTAGCACGATGGTGCAACGGCAGTATGGAGCCCCAAAGTGGGCTAAATGCAGGAAAAGGTTGTTGAACATACCAAAAATATAATGCTCCAGTACCTTTTACTCTTTTCTTTTCTTTTAGACCATTTAATTGAGTGTAAACAGGAATCTACCTTCTCTTTAACCTCAATTAGTTTGGTTTTCGACTAAAGTACTTGTTTTAAATAATCACTTGAGCGTGTGCGTGTATGTTGAGGAAAATTAGAAATGTGCTGTGGAAATTGGGACTTAGATAAATCATGAACTTTAAAATAAAGTTTAAATGTCTTTTATTATTTATTTGAGGTAATGAAATGAAATTATTGAATTTAATAATTTCTTTTAAGTTATTTAACTTCCACTAGGCTACTTTTTAAAACACCTAACCAGTCCAAAGATACAATAAATTTACCAAAAAAAGAAAACATGGTGTCAGTCCTTAATTTAGAGATGTTGATCAACATAATCATAAGACGACTTGTCTGTTTGTCCGTAGGTTTGGAGTTAACATCAACCAGACCGCCGCCAACAACCCCATCCGTCACAACAACCGCCTCAATCACACCCACCACAACCACACCCACCACAACCACACCCACCACAACTACAACCACACTGGCAACAACCACACTGGCAACAACCACACAGGCAGAACCCGTCCCGAACTGTAGCACCGGCAGCTTACTGCTTGGCAGGCTCATAATGTGCTTCATGCTTTTGTTCTCCGCTCTGGTTTGAGTTCATTCCCAAAGAACGGAAGAGGTTTGTATCTAAAACAATGGCGAGGAATGTTTTTTTTGCCACTAAACAATAAACAATAAAATCAATTTTATTCATGTCCTATATCGCTCACATCTGATCAATGCAATCGCTTCTCTAATACATTGAGAAGCCAGTCTGTTGTGTAAGAAATTACTTCGTATTGTGTAGTACTGCTACTTCACCACTAGGCAAGTTATGAGTGAGACCTGTTAAGATCTCTAAATGGTTTTGTTTTCTTCCTTTTCTGCAAATGCATACTTGGAACATACTGTAATAATTAATAAGTTAGATTGAATTATATTTTATAGAATTTTTTATAAAATGCTTTTTGCTTTGTGAGGCTGTACTCGGGCACAGTGGTGCTTTGAGCTAAAGGCTAACATCCGAATGCTAACATGCTGAGGTTTAGTCGTAGCAATATTTCACATGTTTGCTATCTTGGTTAGAACGATAACATTTGTTAATTAGCACACTAAAAATAAATTGAAATGTTTTTCGCTCTGCAGGTATTAGATCATAAGCCAAATAGACGAGATGATAGGATTCATCTTGAATGTCTGTGCCGTATTTAATGGAAAGTCCATCGTGGTTGAGATTTTTAGTCTGGACCAAAGTGGTGGACGTTCCGTTAGCAACGGAGCTAAGAAAGAAGTTATGTTATGTTTTTGCCATTGATGTGTTTTCTGTATGTTGCGCTGTAACAGTCGGTTGATGTTGTATTCAAGGAAATCCTCTGTGTGTATTAGAATATTCCCAGTGGCTTCATTCAAATAAACTCAAACTGATCAAACAAAAAGGGATTCTCTTTGGAAAGAGCCGCTATAGCTTTTGCTAGCTGTTTCCAGTCTTTATGCTAAGCTATGCTAGCTGTCCCTGAGCTCCAGCTTTATATTGAATGCAAATACTTATTGATTTGTCTCATCATACTGCAACAGTGTTCAAGGTGAGTTCAAACTTTTGTCACGTAAAATCAATCAATACTGTGAAGTGAATCACTGTAAAGGAACGCAAATATTGTTTTCAACATTATTTTCTTGCTGGCTTGATATTAATGACCCTCTTTTTTTCCCACATACCCTCATCTAAATGCTTCTTTCAATGGCTCTATAGCAGCAGGAGATGTTCTGGTTGTTATCATCATCAGCATCATCATCTTCAAATCTCCATGAAAAATACTTTGAAAGTTTTTGTTTTTAAGGATACAGATTGAAGTGTAATTATGTTTAAGGCGGTATTTTTGCTGCTCTGATTGTTTTGATAGTTCAAAACCACAGACTGGACAGCTGTTTCCAATAGACAGCTAAACTTGTCCCCAATGTAATACTGATGTTTTACCACTAGATGATGGAAGACTACTATAATCTATAAAGTGATCGGTTTTGTTTATAAATTATCCGTCTACCTTCGTCTCATCAGAGCCGTAAACTATCGCTGCGGACACTGAGGACCAGTTTACAATGTAAACTTTACATTTTACTATTTAAAAACTCACACATGACTATTTTATTGACAGATTTCCACAAGGAGCAGCAGTAATTTAGAGTTGCTGTGCTTTGATTTGACTAACAGTTTTACTTTGGTTGATTATTTACTGTAGTTTTGCTGTGTAACTTGTTATTGTATTGATGTGGTGGGCGGATGTTATTTCGGAGAAAGAAGTCCGATTAATAAAGTTAGACCAGGGACGTCACGTTCTTCTGGCTGTTCACTAGTTTGTGACTCTTTTCCCCCAAACTGCTCAATGCTAAATGTGTTCAATAAGGAACTTTACATTCTTTAAATATAGTTTGAAGTGAGACAGGTTTTCTTATTTAAATCAGTAAACATCTGACCAAAGCATAAGTAAACAAGCTTCAAAAATCTGTCGAAATATTCAATAATTCGACTAATTTTGATTAGTACTCAGAATTAATTGGGGTTGGCTACTTTATTATCATTTTCCAGGCATTGTGGTGAAGGCTTAGGATCACCATTAGACGTTCAGATTGGGAAAGAAACTTTGTAAAAATTGATAAAAAATAAAAAAAAGTAAGTGGAGGGACCAATATATATATATATATATATATATATATATATATATATATATATATATACTGTTAGTAAGTATTAAGCCATTGCCATATTTTAGTTTTCTTACCTTTTTTAATACATTTCATTCTGTCGTATATTTAATATTGTTATTGTGGATTCTTACAAAAAAATTTTTATTAGTGTTTATTTATTTTACTTTTTTTCTACTCTGTGTCTCTTGTGTGCACTTTACCTGCCTGCTGCTGTAATCCTGCAAATTTCCCCACTAATAAAGGAATATCTTATCATATCTTATCTTTATAACATGTTATTATTTGTGTTCTTCAACTGTCAGTAAAACAAAGAAAAAGGAATAAAACTCGAATGAATCTCTTCTCTTGAGTTCATATTTTACAATCAAAGCATAACTGTTGTGCAACGACGTCATTCTCCAATCGCCTATTTCCTCTCATTGAAAAGTTAAACAATCCCGACTTTGTTAAAAAATAAACACAGTTTAATTCACACAATGTCGGTCTCAGCATTTCCAGTCGATCATTACTTCCCTCTAAAACAGCTAGCGGGCTGCCACAGTGTCTTTATTCAGATTACCACTGGGAGGAGCCATAGTCAGAGCATTTAAATATATATCATCAAATAGACAGCTTATTTTAACTCCGTTATCAATTTAAATATTTGTATTTACACAATAACCAAAACTAAAGTTGAGTTTTCTGACATCTTAAAGTGCTGTAGATGCCTCAAGTAACTTGGTATGAAAGCAGAAAGCAACATGTGACTTAAGTTTGAATATTAAAAGACATAAATGATTATGGGAAAGTGTAATATGGGCAGGTTGTAACTTGCAGACACCTCACCCCACTCACCTCTCCAGTTCTCCAGAGCTGCTCACCTGCACTGACTCCAGAGAAACGTCACATGTCTTTATTAGATAATGATGTAAGGATTCAAAGGTTGTGTTTCTTACAAGCAGCACATGCAGTGAAATGCAGCGTGGAATACCTTTTAAGACTTTGCTACCATGTGAAAAATAATCATAAGTTAAATTCATAGCTAAATCTATGTAACAAGAATATACACACATTATACTTATAGGCAAACTATACGATAACATGTTGTGACTGTGGATGAACATCTGCAATGTAGTGCAATGAAAAGAGAGGAGGAGGACAATGGACAAGTGAAGAGTTTGAATCACAATTCAAATTGAAGATAACTTTATTCATTTATTTTCAGGCACATTCTTACTCCCCAGGCCCCTTGGTTCTCCTCCTCTACCTTTCATTCCTCAACTACCCGCCTCAGTATTCACCTGCTGCTCGTGCCTTTGCTTTGCAGCCGTCTGAACTCAAAGCTATCTTTACCTGATCTCTTCCGGCTTGTCTTTGTTGCCTGTTTTGACCTGCTTTTTTTCCGATTGTTCCCGACCTGCTCACCTGTCGTGCCCTTCCTGGATTGGTTTCTTTGTACTGCCCTCCTGTTGACAACCTGTACACCTTTCCCCTTTATTCTACCCGCCTGCCTGGTGGCTTTATCCGTCTGCTTTCGAGCCCTCCTCCATGTCAGGGCGATTGCAGCAGCTCGCCACGCAGATAAAAGCACACAATAAAGTCGATAGAAAAGAAAGAAAAATACTGTTAATCACAAAACTAAAAACATCCAAAGGCTGTAGCTTTTCAAATCTATGTGGAATCTGTTATAAATACATAATAAACTTAACAAATCAAATTAACAATGTATTGTAAACCATCATTAATTATTATTTTTAAAATAAAACCTTTAAAAAAAACATCTTAATTCCCTTTTATTTCATCATACTGAGTAAGAATTAAATACAGCACTTATGACTGAAGTGCAGGACTTCAGAGAAGGGCTGCAGTGACGGCGGTCAGCGTCGTAATACTTCTTATGAAAGCCCCCCTGCAGGACCTAAATTTAACCGAGAGTCAACTTCCTCTGAAAATACGTCAGCTGACTTGCAATAGCTTTTTTGAATGTTTCACTTCTGTTTCTTTTGCAGAACTGGAAACTCTAAATATTTAAGAAGGCATTTCCCAATTTAGGTGAAAAGCATTGTGTGGACATGAAGGCATGATTTGTTGGCTGCCTGAAGACATCCCTAAAACACTGTGATTTGGCCTTCAGGCCTCAATTGAAAGTAATTGAGATCAAACTTGTTGCTTTCAATGTATAAAATATGGAAAGACATAGACACATTCAGTACATTTAGCAGTGACTTCAACCAGAGGTGTAATTCACAGGAATCTGGAGGAGATAATGGCGTCAAACATATGCAGGTCCCGGTTCAGCCTGTCTCTGTTTATGTTACATGTCGAACTGTTGAGGCTCAGCGTCTCCTGCTCAGAATACATCATCACTGTTTCTGGAACATGGCCAACCTTCATCCACAGAACATGTTCTTCAAGTCGGGTAAAAACACAGCTAGACCGCACACACATTGCTTCAACAGAAAGTTATTCTCCTTGACATATATAAAGTGTTATGTTGTATTCATATTTCAAAAAGAAAATGAATGAAAGAAATGCAGAAAATTCATCCACCCTAGTGAAAATAATTATTTTCATATTTATATATAAATGGGCAGTATTTATGTTTATTGTACTTGAAGTGAAATTACTTTTTTGAAAGGGTAATGGATAAAAGCAGCAGACCAGATGTGATCATGTTCCATTTTCATCACTGATATATGTGTATGTGTGCTTTTGATTGTCTTTTTTTGTTACGAGGAAAAACTACAGTCCGGTCAAAACTGTTTTGGAGACAGTTTTTTAGGTTTGTACGGTCACTAAAATACGGCTAAAAGGCGTTTTTGGTTGGATCATATTTGGATGATTTTCAAAACGTTCCCTTCATACAATTCCTTAGGACTTTTTTGTTCTGCTCATTAGGAAAATATTTGGGGCACACAATCAGTCGGGTTTGTTTTTGTTGCAATTTGTGTGAGGTTGACCCACATTTTGGGGGTGAAATGCTTTGACCGTATAAGAGTGTGCAGAGACAAGCTCATTAAGGTCAACGGGTAGCCAAATAACAGACAACCGACATTGGAGTTTGAATTGTTGAACCTGTTTACAGCTGAGGTGCAGCAGCCGTGCAGTTAGCTTTGTAAATACAGGTTTAAACCGGCAGCTAAATGGTCAACCAGGCCCTCTAATAGTATCTTAATAACACGTTATATCGTGTTTTGTTTAATACAGAAAAAAACATAATTTTGAGTGTGAAAACAACACTAAAAATGAAGCTAACATCCAAAACAGCAGCTGGTTTTGATTAGCTTAGCATAAAGACTGGAATCAGGGGGAAACTGCTAGCCTGGCTCAGTACCTAACAAGTCCCTTTAAATGTCACTAATTAACACATTAAATCTTGTTTGTTCAATAAATACAAAAACCAAAGTGTGAAAACAACTCTAAAAATGAAGCTAACATCCAAGACAGCAGCTGGTTTTGATTAGCTTAGCATACAGACTGGAATCAGGGGGAAATTGCTAGCTGTCTGAAAGTCAACCAAATCATCTAAAGATTTTTTTTTTTAACACATTATATCTAATCTGTTTAAACTGAAGTAGTTATATGACCCACCGTGGTGTTAATCTGCTTCCCCCAGTTTTCCTCATGTAGAGTCTACATGATGACTATAGCTCCATAGTTTCCATTCTCTATGCTAAATTAAGCTAACTGCCTGTTCCCTGTAGTTTTTAACAGATAAGAGTTTGTATCTTCTCTTCTTTTTTTTTAACATGTTAACGTTTCGATTTATGTATTTCTTAGATTTAAAAAAAAAGTTATACAAATAAAACTGTAAGATAGCGGCCAGCACTGTGAAGAGGACCTGCTTTATATATTATAAACAGTTAATTCTAAGGTAACAAAAACACAACAGTTCTTGATTCAGGAAACTATATACCAAAGAAAACATATTCATATTATCTTTCATTTCTGCCAATATAAATTCCCCACTGTTCCTTTTATATCCTTCTATATATAATTATCTTGAGGGTTATTTAATTGATAAGAATTTAGGATAGGAATATATACGCATTACGCTTCTGCCTATAACCTTTCAGTCATATTGTATATAGGCTTTACTCATCGTATTGTATGTGATTACTGAATAAAACACTACTACTACTACTATTTATACTACTACTATAGTGGTTTTCTTGCCACAGTTCCCTGATGGTTTCCTACGTGCCTCTGCTGCTCTTTTCCTGACACCAAGTCCCATTAAAATATCTGGCCCGCTGATATGGAGTCCAGATATGTGCTGGCTACAAGCATGTGGTGGGGGAGGGGAAAGGGGAGGCAGAGGAGAGGTAACGAATAAATAAAAGATTACAAAGATGTGGAGGTAAAAATGAGAAAACAGCTGGAAATCTGGAGTATGTGGGGAGGTTGATATGTATGTGGGAGAGAGGTTAAAGGTCACCAATAGTTCTGCAATCTGTGGATTTGAAAGCAGATTCTTGAGCAGGACCTTCACTAAAGGGAGGACATGCTTACAGGAAGGAGATAAGGGGAGTATGCTTCCAGATTCCGCTCACCAAAAGAAGAAGAAAATAGCTGTCTACCTAAATGGTTTAGCTCTGTTGCTTGTGTGCAGGTTATAGGTTCGATACCATGTGTTTATATTTGGGGTCGTTAGTTCAGTGGCTGCTGTCAGGCTGAATCACGTTGTGTTCACTCAAGGTCATGGAAACCTGTCATCCTCTGTACTGACAATACCGGAATTTCCCCCAAACTACTTCGGAAATCCTCCCCGATTGCTGACTGGTTTCAATTTCGCTTCTTGTCCATTTCTAATAATGACGCGCCTGGAAACGCTTCAGTAGACTGGCGGGCTGCGCGAGACTAAAGGCTCTCTGCTGCGTCTCTTTTCCAGGGGAAATAAGGGAGTGGACGTTTACTTTTGTCAACAGACTTTTACTTTCAATTTCAGTCGCTCGCTCTCTTTGTGCTTTTGGGCTCAACCGTTATTTTATTTAAATACCGGACATTCAACTTGCCGACAAGACCTACAGGGAATAATGCTTTTCTGTTACATCTTTCTGGTGGTTTCTGTGATGAACTTTCTGCGGGACTTCCATGTCTCCAGTTGTGGTAAGTGTTCCGTGTGTTCTGTTGCGGTATTTCCTCTTGTATAAAGCGTTAATGGCGCGGTTTACATCATGATACCACACAACACGTGGTGTTTTTAAACGTTATGTTTAATGTTCTCAGCACTTGTAGCCTTTCTCTTAATCAGATGTAGTGAAACTTGTTAAAAAGATTTACATATTCAAATCTCGTTTTATCATATCATATATATATATATCTGTATTATTATTTTTAATTTTAATTGCTGTAACTGTAGTAATACTGTAGTGTTTTAATATTGCATGTTTTTTAGCCCCTCTGGATGAAGTTGTGTACCATTTGTCATTCTCTTTTCTCACAATCTGAATATTGCACATAATATTGTGAACTTTGTATACTGTTTGCAGAACTGTTCAGCCGATGCCCCCAAAACAAACATTTGGGGCAGGCTAACTTTCACTCACGTACACACTGCTTGTAGACTACAGTCAGTTCTCAGGGTGACCATGTGACATCCAGTGAATGGGTTTGAACACTTGTAACCACAGGAGAGTAACCATAGGAACCGTAATATGAACCTTAACCCACATCCCTATTGACGTATTCAGTGATTGACTAGAAATGTAGAAATGCAAATATCTCTTGATTAGAAAAACTCAACTATATAATGTAAAATGACGTAACGGTGTATCTGAATGTTCATTTTACATGAAGCTGTTTGAAACCGCAACCTCGTCTGTGTTACAGATACAAACTGTGCAGATAAACCAGTATTCACTCCGTCCAGCCTGGTGGTGCAGTTTGGTGACCCGGCCTCTGCCAGCTGCTCTGTGTGTCAGCATGCTTGCATCAACAAATTATTTGATATTGAAACGTCTGTGGGAAGCAAAACGAGGAACGGAACCACCATTTCATGGACAGTTGACAGACTGACTGAGTGGCGCGCATCTCCTTCGTGCTATTATAATGTTGCTCCTGGGTCCCAGTGTTGTACCGATCTGCCTGTTACTCTCTACCGTAAGTTAAGAAACGCTATGATGCAAGTTATGATGTAATCATTTGTAATTAAAAGTGAGTAATAAACCATCTTGAGCGTTCGGATCATTGTTTCTGACTCTCTGTCTGTCTCCACAGAGTCTCCACATAACGTGTCCATCAGCTTAGGTGACCATACTGGGCCGATGTTGGAGGGTCATCAGTACACTCTGCAGTGTATAGTAGAGAAAGTGGCTCCGGTTAAAGACCTCACCGTGACCTTCTACAGAGGTCGGGCAGCACTGGGTCACCTGCAGTCCAGCAACGAAAACATAAAACCAGTGACCGAGACCTTCTCTTTAAACATCACCCTGAATAAAGAAGACGATGGACTCCAGTACTGGTGTGAAGCCAAGCTGGAACTGGGACCCGCTGGACCACAGCCCCCTCCAGTGGTGATGTCACAACCCATCACCGCCACTGTGCACTGTGAGTCTGACACCAGAACATCAACACGCCTTCATTTTAGCATCGATGTAAAAAAGCTAACACGTTAACTTTTGCCCAATGTTTTGGCTTTTTTTCTTTAGAGAGTTAATTCAAGGAAAATTTTGGAAAATTTTGGTAAATGAGCTCAGTTAAATGGGAAGATATCACCATGTCTCCAAGCTACAGCAGCAACATGTTAGCTTAGCATAAAGACTGAAGCAGCTAGCCTGGCTCTAAACTAACGCTCGGAAACAAAATGAATGAGTCCTAAATGCCCTAAAGCATACCCTGCTTTATGGTCTAAATGAAAACTGAAACTGAAACAGAACTGTTAGGTACTTTCCATCCCTTCTCTACGCGATGAATTGTATATCTGGATAAAGGACAATCTGTTTGAATGTGAAAATGTCCCCATGTTACTGTCATGACGTGTTTGTGTTTCATCCCTCAATGAACGACCAACAGATAAGCCTCAGTCGGAGGGGTCATCGCATCCAGAGCCAATCACCGTCACGGAGGGAGACCCTCTGCGACTGAACTGCTCGGCCGTCGGAAACCCCGACCCCTCGTACGCCTGGACGCTCCCGTCGGGAAGCCCCTCAACCTCCAACAGCAGCGTTCTCACTATCGGCTCTGCAACTTCTGCGGATGAAGGGAAGTACACCTGCTCCGTCAGCAACGCCATCGGGACCCTCACTGTGAAGCTGAACGTGGAGGTTCAAGGTGAGTTTAATTTTCGACTTTCACTGGAAAGCGAGCCACAGTGTTGCTTTCACTGCAGATGAGAACTGATTCTCACACACGTGACACAAGGAAGGAAGTTCATTGTTTTGATATTCGGTGTCGGTCTGATGTGTGGTATTCTCTCTTTTTCTTCTTCTTCACCTCTCACTCTAACCAGCTGCAGCAAACTACATGGGAATCATAATCGGCGGGATAGTAGCCTTCGTTGTTCTGATCGCCTGCTTCCTGATTGGATACTTCCGTTGCTACAAACAGAATCGAATGGGACAGTACCAACTGAGGAACGTTTTCGGCCAACGTGCACGGCACTCTGCCGTACCCACTGTAGAGTGAGCCTGCAGGAAGGCATGGAGATGTGTTTGGACCTTTGTTGCGTAATCCCCTCACCCCTCATTTCCTGTCATTCCTCTACTGATGCTATCTGTGACATAAAATGCCCAAGTCAAGTTTCAACTTGTGCGACCTATATATTGAAAGCAGCAAGTCACCAGCTCCATTATTAGCGTAATAGCTTTGTTCACTGTAAAGCACAGTGTGGCACGGTGTTACACTTATTAGGGAGAGATCTAAACAGCGCAGATCATTTCAGTTCAATTTATTTTTGGAGAGTTAAAAGCGCCGATCTCGTTGCTGTGGCCGTCATTTCAGCGTCTCACTGTCCTCTGTTTGCATTTCTTAATCACTTCATTGGTTTTCAGAACTACTTAGCCAGCGAGTAGCTGGCTTGCAGAAATGTTGACTCGCGTGCATTGTCCTGAAACACTCAAACGTATGTGAATATAAAATATCATAGTTGCAATAAGCACATGTTGCAGGACCAGTTCCTGCTGTGGTTTTATGCAGAAGTATAGTGTATTGATTATGGATGTAGAGTGATGACAGATACTTTTTATACTGATTGACTGTTTAGTTTTAAGATATTAACTTTTTTTTTAAATGAATGCAGCCTATTTTAACCAGTCCATATGTATTATTTGGTGCTTTTTCGGTCACATGTGGCTGAAACATCCTGTGTAGCTGTTGAACATGCTGCTTTACTGTTTCCCTCTGTTGTATCTTGGTTGTGTAACTGCTCAGGACTTCATAACTTTATTCAGAGATGTGTTGTAAATAGAATATACATGTGTGAAAACACACTCACTGGACTTCACGGCTGTGTGAACAACCACTGAAAGCATCCTGTCACAAGCCACACCCCATCCGTTTCCGTTTGCATGTGTGTGTGTGTGTGTGTGTGTGTGCTTTTTCATCTCTGGGGCTTTTACAGGAACTCCTCTGCAGAGGTCATGTTTAGGGTGAACCGAGTAAATGCATCCCAGAAATGTCACATTTGTTAAATGATTGTTTCTTAACATGAGACTGGAAAGCAGGTCCATCCGTCCTCGTGCACAGTAATGTATAACAACCGTAGAACTGACACGGAATGACAGCCTGCATTATTTTACAAGCTATCACTGAATATTGTGGCCATGTTGATGGTGGTATCAGCAGCTCAAAAAGTGATAACACTTCCAGAGCAAACACCTGTGCATCCTGGAGCTCGTGCCCAGCTCTTGCCTCAGTGTTTATGGCAAATGTTCATGCTTGCTGTTGCATACGTGTAGACTTTAGAAAGCATGTGATTTGTCATACCCTGGTTGCCCCTTGTTTATCAAACGGCCATATTAAAAACCTCCCTGGAGCTCCTCGACACAAAGGCCACTGGATGAAGAAAGTGAAACGTATAAATTATAGCAGTGGCATCATAACAAGGTGATTAAAAATCCATTAAAACAAAACTAATTTAGAGTATTTTTCACCGTCCATTAACCTCTTGTGTCACTTTTCCTACATTTTAATTTTTTAACAATATCACCCTAAATGTTATTTTACACATTTTGAGACACTACGTGTTAAATTAAATAAATATATATACGTTTTTTTCATCAATTTTAAGAAAACTATGAGCACGTCAAACAAGAAGACCGTTTACACACAAATTACACTGAAATGTGTGTTAATACCACATCTCTCCAAATGTTACAAGATGTAGAATAATGATTAATTCTGCCCAGTTTCCATTTGTTTAATGCATTTAATGATATTCTTCTACCCTTTCTGAAGCAAACATAGGAAGGTCACTTTTTACCGCACTACACATATTTTACACTTATTGTTATAATTGCTTTTTACATATAAAAAAACGTTTGATATGCTTATATAATACAGTAGCTTACTATACTACACTACAATCCCAGTAGTAGGCCCATAGACTGTATACATGAAGTAAGACTAAGTAATTGTGTAATTACTAAGTAATTGATTAATGTGTCACAATTACACTTAGTTTGTGTGTATTGTGGCTATTAGAAAAAAACAGGCGCGCGCTTGTTGATGACGTATGTTGATTGGATTCCAGGCTCGCGGCTCGCTAAGAGGATTTAGGGCATAAAACCATCAACCTCCCGTCTTTCTGTTCGCTGCCGCCTTGTCGGTGCGTTGTTGTCCCCGCTGCACGGCTGTGCTGCCTTCACGGACATCCGGAGAGATGAGCATCGACTACAGCGTCTGGGATCACATCTACGTGTCCGACGACGAGGACGCGACCCATCCGTACGTGGACACGCCGAGCTTGTTCAGAATGAGACACCGGGTCAGCGGAGTGAGGCGTGTGTGTGTCTGTTTAGTTTGTAGAAGCGACTTATTCACTCGTCACCGACAACCGGAGGAACGCGTCCATGCAGACACCCACAGGTGTTGCACAGAAACCTGCGACCGAGTCAGATGCTGCCAGCTAAAGACCTGAGATAGAAATAGAAAGATGAAGAAGATGATGAACATATGGAATTAAAACAGATTTCAATGTGGAACAGGCAACTTAAAAGTGTAAAATAATAAGACATTTAAAGAAAACACTAGAACCAAACACTAGAAAAGTGTTGACGGCTATGTAAATGATCTCATAGTCCCAGCTAGTTTATTGACACAACTATAATATTTATTTTTGCTTCTTTCAAGAGAGAATAATCCGAGCTTGACTAATATTACCATTTGATTTCAAATAGATATTTTGGTTGATAAGTAACAGGAAAATGCAGCGAAGAAATGCCAAAGTTATGTTTTGAGGTTTTGGTAATAGTAATAATAATAATAATTATAATAATAATAATGAGTTATGGTCCACTGACGAGCCTTCTCCAGAGCTTACAATCATATCTCAATAGATGGATGAAGATGCACTTGAAAGCTCTGGATAAAGCCAATAAGCCAATAAGTGGACCTTGAGTCAAGATTTTTTTTTTTTGCCAAAATGTCAGTTTGTCGGTCAGACAGCACTGACGAGTTTATTCTTCAACAGTAAAATCTCATTATTATATTTTAAATAAGAAAATTAATGTTAACCCGGGATGAACAATTTGACCTGCTTTTTGGGTCCCAATCCCAACTGCGCTGAAAACAAATCGAGAGGCGTAAAAACTGGCCTGGCTGCTTAATGCATCGGTGCAGCTCAGTCTGTGTGGCTCTGGTTCTGAGTGAATAATGAGCTTAGCTGCTGTCACGTGGCTAGTTAAGTGAAATGGTTTGTCGTCCCCATCACCCTCTGGTTTCCCTCGTCTATTTCCAGTCCAGTAATTCTTAAATCTGATATCCGTGGAGAATCTGAGCTGATGTGGGGAAACTTATAATAATGACTGGCTGATTGAAACGTTGAACCCTTTTTTAACCTCAAATTTGGCCATGCATGCGTTTTTTTTTATTCATTCTGATTCATGCCCTCAACATGTTTCATTGCCCGACAACAGGCACATCTTTCCCAATATGTTTGAGACTCTTCTCCCACATCGGGGTCTGATTCATTCATGTTTTTAAATAAAAGATAGTCCTGGTTTTTCCTGTCTCTCGTGCACGCTGTTTTTTGAATGTGTGAGTTGTAGTTTCTCTCAATTTGACGTTCCTCTGTTCAACTTCCTCCGCCTGTTTCTTCTTTCATTTCTCTCTCTCATCCACTCCGGCCCGCCAACAACAGACTCGACTGGAGAAAATGGCCGATTTTCAGCAGAGAGGGGAAGATCTGGAGTGTAATGTGTTGGAATGCAAGAGGCAGCTGGAGGAAGCCCAGGGACGCCTTAAAGAGCTGGAGGACGGACGGAGGGAGGGAGAGGAGGATGAGGACGGAGAGGCCGAGCTGAAGAAAGCCCAGGCCGAGGTGAGAAAACTGAGGAAGGATAAGAAGTCGTTTGAGAAAATGATGGAAGAATACCGGCGAGAAGAAAAGAAACTGCCCTGGGACGTTGACAGTATCAGCAAAGAAGGTTTCAGCAAGGTGAGGCCTTCAGGGTCGCAAGATTTAGTGGGAAGTCTGACTCAGGATTCACCCGCTATCTTTTTCTGGCTATTTTCTAGAGCGTACTCAACATCAAGCCGGCAACAAAGGAGGAAACGGAGGAGGAAAAGGTGAAGAAGCACAAGACCTTTGTGGAGAAGTACGCAAAGGAAATCAAACACTTTGGTATGCTTTTTATTATTGAAGCATTTGTTGTCTTCCTGCTCCCTCACGCTGACCCTTTCTTTCAAATGTGACCTTTCATTGTTGTTGTTTTAAACCCCGCCCCCTCTTTTTGTATTTTCTAGTCCTAAGATTTTCAAAGGCACCAAACACACTTGCAAAAAATGACACTCCTTCTCTGTTCTCCACTCAGTATGGAGAGAATTGTGTGTCAAAGTCACTAAAGAATATTTTAGTCTCATTTTTTTGAGGCCATTGCATTCCCTTTTTTCCATTTTGTGTATTTAATATATCATTGTAGTTAGCTCTTGGTTAGTGGGCATTAATTGTATGTTGCATTGTGGGCTACTTAAGTCGCACTTTATACTGTATTATATTATATACTTTATTTTAAGTACAGAGTAATATTGATACGTGTAACACAAGCCCCTTGACGGATATTAATCGTTTAAGTCATCATTAAAATGACAGTTTAAACTCTTTAAGTCAGTGCGTATAATAACCATTAGAAGTAGCGTATGGGAAAAACACAATAGTCAACACTGGACACAAGGACAAATGTATAAATTGGTGGAAACCTTGTGGTTTATTGTTTATTTTTGTGGCGTGTAGTTAAGAAAGCCGCTAATTGACAAGCTCTAAAAATGCTGGATCGCCAAACACAAACTCCCCATTTCTGAAAAAGGTCTACGGCAATGTCAGTTCTTTGTTGTTGGTACCCAAACAACTGGAGCCTATTTTACTTAAAAACCCAACCACTGGAGTGCACAACCCAACCACTGGAGTTCAAAACCCAACCACTGGAGTTAGAAACCCAACCACTGGAGTTCACAACCCAACCACTAGAGTTCACAACCCAACCACTGGAGTTCACAACCCAACCACTGGAGTTCAAAACCCAACCACTGGAGTTAGAAACCCAACCACTGGAGTTCACAACCCAACCACTGGAGTGCACAACCCAACCACTGGAGTTAGAAACCCAACCAGTGTAGTTCAGTCTGACTGCTCGTCTGTATGTCAACAGGCATGACGCGGCGCTGGGACGACAGTCAGAAGTATCTCTCAGACAACCCACATCTGGTGTGCGAAGAGACGGCCAACTGCCTCGTCGTCATCTGCATTGACTTTGAGATCGACGAGGTGAGGTGCTGTGAGAAAAGTGCGTAAGTGTATAAACGACTAAAGCATCCCATAATCCTTTTAATTCTCCACGTTCTGGTAGAAACGTGCTCTGATGGAGCAGGTCGCCCACCAGGCCATCGTCATGCAGTTCATCTTGGATTTGGCTCGGACGCTGAAGGTCGACGCAAGAGGCTGCTTCAGACAGTTCTTCTCGAAGATCAAGGTCCGTAGTGAGCCAAGCGTCTGTCTGTTGCATCTTTAATTTCTTTGGGTTGGGGGTGTTTTTGTGGGAATTTGGCCAACGAAATGTTTCCGGGCCCTCGTCAGACCGCGGAGAAGCCGTACCGAGACGCGTTCGACCGCGAGCTGGAGCTGCTGAAGGAGCGGATCCGCGACTGTGCGCAGACTCGTAAGGAGAGCGCGACGAAGGAGCTTGAGGAAGAAGAGAGGCAGAAGAGACTCGGCCCCGGAGGTTTAGACCCCCTCGAGGTCTATAAATCACTTCCAAAGGTAAACCGGTCTCACAAACGCAGGCGTACAAAAAAGGTCTGAGTGTTTTCAGGGAGAAGTTCGCCACAGTGGTCAGCAGATGTTTGGTGGTGAAAAAGAGCATTGCCAAACCGTAGTTTAGAAGGTGGGCACTTTGTGAAATATCTGAAACAATATTAACTCATTTTGAACGCTGAATTTAAGACACAAGCAAAGGAGGTTGGGTTGTAGGCAATATTAAATTGTCAGATTTATAAATGGAGTTTTGTGTTCCTCCTCTACAATAAAATAATTTATTAGGTTTACTCTAGTTGTCAATAGTTGATAACATTATACCTTTTTTGTTTGATTTATTCAAATATAGAAGTGAAGTCCGTCTGTTATAAACACTTTACAAACGAAACTTTAATCATACAATAGACCGTATTCACAACCACTCTAGATGTAGTTCAGCTTCATCTTTGGCCGGTCAGGAGTCACCTTTTCAGCACTCGTCACTTATTATGTGTTTCAGTGCAGCGAATCACAATATATAGTTTTGTGTGTTTGTTTTCAGGCAACTCGATGATAACATAAGCTAATTTAATAACCCAATCAATAAACCCTGGTTGGTAAGATCCAACCTAGTCTGATCCAACCTAGCCTGTAAACGAGGATGTTCACTATGAGTCTATGTCAGTGGTTGTTTGGTCGCTCTGCATCCCTCGAGGCTGTGAGGGAAAACACCAGGCCTCTCCGAGCGTCTCCAATTTCCTACATGTGTTGCTTTAGCGGCTCAAGCTACAAGCCTGATGTGAGCTATTTGAAATCACAACACAGATTTCAAAACCGTTGTTTATAGACCGTCTGTGTCTATTGATATGAACCGAGTTGCCGTTTGGATAATCGGAGGAGTCAATACTCAGCTCAGCAGAATGGACCCCACCAGTCCGGCATGGGCGCTCTGTGTGCGAGGTAAAGTAAACATATTTTTCAGCTTCTCCTCAGTGTCATAAAGATTTTAAGTAAAATTAGATCCCAAAAAAACGAGTACTGAAACATACATTTTACGTTTTGGATGACAGGTTTGCGTAAAATTGATCGTCTTCAAGCTTTTTTTCTCCGAAACCTCGCTCGGTTTTCAGCGCCGACACATCAATCTGCAGTCGTGAATTCAGCACGGTGTGTGTATCGGACCGTTTTTGGGATATTCTCTGTTTTGTATTATAGGAAATACAGAACGGCTTCGATGAGAAGAACATTCAGATGCTGCAGGAAGCCATCAACAAGATGGACCTGGAGGTGAGTGAGTTCGTAAACTGAGCATCTGAGTCGAAGACACAACATATATCTGTTCATTTGATTTGTTGTCTGTGTTTCTCCCTGCAGGAGGGAAAATACCACCTCCGCAGGTGTATTGACTCTGGACTGTGGGTCCCTGATTCAGGGGCGGCGGAGGAAGAGGAGGATGAAGAAGAAGAAGCAGATGAGGAAGACGATTCATAAGAGAAGAGTGAACATCCTTTGTTAGTTGACAAAGTCATGCTTTATGCATGAAACATAATATAAACATATTTAATTACATAGTTATGTAATTATTAATGTATATAGACTATGTGATATTTAAAATAAAACTGGAGTACCGGATATGAAGTCTTATATTGCAGACAATTAATGTCGTTAGAATCGGCTGATTTGATACGAATCACCTTTTTAGAAAATAAATTAAAAAATTTCTCACATTGCAGACCTTTCAACAGTTGCTCAGTGGCTCATATTTTTTAAATACCATTTCAGTTTAAATGATTAAATTATGGATAAGTCTTCCTTCTCTTCACAGCTTCATCTATTGAAGACTGCACTTTAAATACAGCCACCTGGTTTTATGAGTGTCACATAGACATTGACTTGTACGCCTTTGCCGTATACAACTCCGATACATCCAGAACAAATCATCCAGACGTCATATTTTACTTGTTACTTGTTCTATTATTTCCATCACAGACACTTGACCGTTTACAGATCAAACCATCTTTTTGCGTCTGTTGTCAAACTGCGGCTCAACAGCGCCATCTCAAGTCGGCTTGGGGACAGAACGCCCATAATGTCCATCAAAGGCCTGGAGCTGAGCTGTGACTGCCAGTAAGATGGTTGCAGAGCATTGGACTGTAAAGTGACCCAAACATATTTATTGTTTACATGTGGGACTGACTTCTTTTTGTGAAAAGGGTTCTGGTGGCTGCAGGAAGAGAAAGATAAAAAGACACAATTGTTTCCCTAGAGATTAAACTGCAACATGTCTGTAACTACAGTGAAGTCTAAACTTGGAGGAGGAAACACAACCTCCCAAACAGAGCTGCTGAAGAGGCGGGGCTTCTGCTGAAGAGGCGGGGCTTCTCTGTCACCTTCAAAGTTTGTCAAAGCAACAGTCGAGACAAGTCTCTGTGTTTCTGTCGAAATAAATATTACACTTTGCTCGTCGGTATTTTCTCAACAGCTGACCCAAATACTGGTGAATGACAGCTGATGATATTTACTGTCTTTTGTAGATTTATAATAATTTACTATGCCTTACACTGTAAATAAGGAATGCCTATGTGTAAAATACGCTACTTAAGAAAGAATATAAACAATACGGGGGAGTGAACTTTATGAAATTGTGTATCGAAACATGGGGAAAGTCACAGTTAGTTTAGTTAGTGTGTTCACATAGGAGATGTTGTAGGTAGGCCAGGAATGTGAGGTCAGGATGAGCTCATAGTTCTACTCACAATGGGGACCGTGCCAGATACCCCTTGTTACAGAAAAACAACTCGCTCAGTTACCCAAAGATTTCAGAACATAACAGTTTCAATAACTTAAAACAAAACTCACAGCTATAATCAAATAGGAAGTTACACTCTTTTCATTTCATTATGACACGTGGTCAGATGGCCTTAAGTGAAGACCTACAAGGACTAAAGTCAAATTAAGCTGAAGTTCTAATAATTAATTATGTATTAAAATCGTTTTTAGTAACACTTTGACTTTCCTCCTCACTGTGTAGATATGGCTGCTGCCAGAAATCTGCCGTCTGAAGATCAGTTCCTGTGCTCCGTCTGTCTGGATGTGTTCACTGATCCAGTCACCACACCATGTGGACACAACTCCTGCAAAAAGTGCATCACTGAACACTGGAATATCAGTGGCAGGTACCAGTGTTCCTTGTGTAATGAGGTTTTCACCACAAGACCGGATTTGAAGGTCAACACTTTGTTGTCTTATGTGGTTTCTCAGTTCAGACAGTCGGCTGAGATGATCCAGAGGAGACAATAGAGGATTCAGGAGGTGCTTTCTATGGTACGGCTTTTTAAAGAGACCCGATAGCTCTCTGTTACGCTCAGCGATGCAGTGAGAAGTTGGAATTTCCTTCAGAATGTAAATTACTAAACAAAGATTGCATTTGTACTGATTTACATTTATTTTATTTTTTAATTAGGATCTGTCTTACTTGTGGACTGTGGGTGTAACTCTGTTGATCTCTACAGATGTTAACAGGGAGGATGTCTTTCCTGAAATTATATTATGCTAAAGGAACAGTGTGTGACATTTAGGGGGATTAATTAGCAGCAATGTAATATAATATTCATAACTATGTTTTAATCAGTGTATAATCAACACAAACTAAGACTCGTAGTGTTTTCGTTACCTTAGAAAAATACATTTATATCTACTTCCGGAGCGGCTCGTCTTCCACAATCCGCCATCTTGCACCACCATGTTTCTACGGCAGCCCAGAAGGGACACTGGCTCTGGAGAGAGACATTCGCCTTTTACATGATCTGAAGGTACGGATGCGTTCAGAAACCCGGTGATAAACTACCGGAATATTGAAAAGCCCCGACATTAGCACTCTTTAATGTTTTGGTGTCAAAATGTTTTGGGGTTAGTAAAAAAGAAAGAATGATCCACTCAGTTGAAATCTGCAGGCAGACGATGTGTCATTAAGAGAGATTACATACAATATATTGTGTAACCCATTTATACTTTTTTGCTTTTTACCTTTTATTTCATTGAATTTCTATGTTGTCTGTATTAGATTTTTGTTTCATGTTTTCCATTAAAATCTTTCAATGGCTGTTCTGTCTGTGCATTATTCCATAATTAATAAATAAGATTGGTTAAAAAGGCTTCCTAAATAGTCCATGACAGATTGTTTAAAATGCGTAACTTATTCAAGCATTGAATCCTTTATCTTATTTCCTTTTTTCTACATCTCTGCCCCATCAAGCAAACTGTCTGATCTTTTTTTTTTTATCATCAGAAATGTATTGAGCAATAACAATTAAGATTGTTCAACAATATATGCACATACTTATAGAGTGTAAAGATACACCTGACACAGTCACCTGCTTCCAGTCTTTATGCTCAAGCTCAAAATGTCTCAGCTGTACAGGTTGCAAAGCCCTCAGAGGCAACATTGTGATTGTGGGCTCTACAAATGAATTCAATATAAAAAGAGGACAAAGCTGAAGAAGGTCCAGTAGTATACTGTAGATGTGAATCTTATTCAATACACAAAAGAGTGGAGCTGTAGTTCTTTCCACTCTTTAGAGGAGGCGAGCTGCCATGCTTCAGTCTGTATGCTCATCTAACCTGAAGCTCAAAATGTCTCAGACCTCTTTAATTGACACTCAGAGATGAAAAAAATACAAATGTTCTCATCTGGCGGACTCCTGCAAAGACAACACAATTACTTCCTGAGCTTTCAGAGTAACGCAGTATTACAGGGATCCTTAACTTGTTGAGATTGTTGTATCACCTTCCTGCAAAACGTCATTAAAGAGAGCGAAGAATTGATGAATACAGGGGTTGTTGTCTTTTGCTTTGCTTGTGGTAAATTGATATTCATTGGTGGTTAATAAGGTAAGACTTGTATTTGTAGTACTCATCCTGCCCCAAAGGTGATAGAGAAAATGCTGATGCATGAAAAGGTGAACAAATAAACCAAGCACTGAGCTGAACTCTGGACTGACAGAGGGATTGTTGCAGAGCACGTTGAAGGAGCTTTTTGTCTTGTTCTTGCATGTTTGAATAACTTGTAAAGAATTAGCTTCTAAAGCTGAAAATATAGAAAGTAAAAAATCTGCAACAAACCCCGGTCCATCGTCGATTTGCTCCTTAAAGACGAAATGCCTTTGTGTCACATGTGTATCACTAAAGTCATGTTCATACCTGAAGGAGGCAATAAAACCTCATAAACAAGCTGCAATAAGAGGTTGAGCAATACTAACAAGAGGAGCGCTTCCTCGTCACACCTTGACCCTCAGATACAACTTGGTCAGAGCGACAGCGGAGCTGCAGTCGAGACAAGTGTCTGTGTTTCTGTCTAAAGGAATATTAACCTGACTTTTTCAGGTCTTTCCCAACAACTGACCTAAATACTGGTGAGTGACAGCTGATCATATTGACTGTGTTTCAATAACTAGCGTTAACACAAAAGTTGCAGCTCTAAGCAAATAGGAAGTTACATTTATGACACTGGTCAGATGGAAATATCAGTTAAATAAACATAAATATTGCAGTAAGTATACTTTGAAATTGTTTACAAATAAAAATGAGCATTTTTTTCACACTTTGACTTTTGTCCTCAGTGTGAGATATGGCTGCTGTCAGCAATCTGCTGTCTGAAGATCAGTTCCTGTGCTCCGTCTGTCTGGATGTGTTCACTGATCCAGTCACCACACCATGTGGACACAACTTCTGCAAAAGATGCATCACTGAACACTGGGATGTCAGTGACAGGAGCCAGTGTCCCTTGTGTAATGAGGTTTTCACCACAAGACCGGATTTGAGGGTCAACACTTTGTTGTCTGAGGTGGTTTCTCAGTTCAGACAGTCGGCTCCACAGAAAGCCAGCAGCAGCAGCTCAGAGCAACAAGAGTCCAAACCAGGAGAAGTTCCCTGTGACGTCTGCACTGGAACCAAACTGAAGGCCCTGAAGTCCTGCCTGGTGTGTCTGGCCTCCTACTGTGAGACTCACCTGGAGCCTCATCTGACAATGTCAGGCCTGAAGAGACATCAGCTGATGGACCCTGTGGAGAACCTGGAAGGCAGGATGTGTACGAAGCACGATAAACCTCTGGAGCTGTTCTGTAAGACCGACCAGACATGTGTCTGCATGCTCTGCACTGTGTTAGACCACAAGATGCACAATGTTGTTCCTCTGAAAGAAGAATGTGAAGGAAAGAAGGTCGAGCTGGAGAAGACAGAGGCTGAAATTCAGAAGATGATCCAGAAGAGACGACTGAAGATTCAGGAGGTCAAACACTTAGTGGAGCTCAGTGAGGAAGATGCAGACAGAGAGAAAGCAGAAGGTGTTCAGGTCTTCACTGATCTGAAGGAGTCTGTTGAGAGAAAACTGAACGAGCTCATCAATACGATAGAAGAGAAGCAGAGAGCAACAAAGAAACAGGCTGAAGACTCCATCAAAGAGCTGGAACAGGAAATCTCTGAGCTGATGAAGAGGAGCACTGAGGTGGAGAAGCTTTTCCTCTCTGAAGACCACCTCCACCTTCTCCAGAGCTTCCAGTCCCTAAACATCCACCTCCCACCGCCCACCAAGGACTGGACAAAGGTCAGTGTTCCTCCAGCTTCATATGAGGGGACTGTGAGGAGAGCTGTGTCTCAGCTGGAGGAGACTCTCAGTGAAAAGATAAAGATGCTGGTTGCTGAAGCTGAGCTGAAGACGGTCCAGAGGTTTGCAGTGGATGTGACTTATGATCCTGATACAGCTCATCCAGAACTCATCCTGTCTGATGATGGGAAACAAGTACGTCATGGTGATGTGAGGAAGAATCTCCCAAACAACCCAGGGAGATTTACTCACTATATTTGCGTCCTGGGAAAGCAGAGTTTCTCTTCAGGCAGATTTTACTTTGAGGTTCAAGTTAAAGGAAAGACTGAATGGGATTTAGGAGTGGTCCGAGAGTCGATCAACAGGAAGGGACTCATCACAATGAGCCCTCAGAATGGTTACTGGACTATATGTTTGACAAATGAAAATGTGTTCAAATTTCTTGAAGCCCTTCCAGTTGTTCTCTACCTGAATCCTCAGCCTCAGAAGGTGGGGGTGTTTGTGGACTATGAGGAGGGTCTGGTCTCCTTCTATGACGTAGAAGCTGCAGCTCTTATCTACTCCTTTACTGGCTGCTCCTTCAAGGAGAAACTCTTCCCATTATTCTATCCTGGTCCTAATCGTCGTGGTAAAAACTCCCCCCCTTTGATCATCTCTCCTGTGGATTAAACTGGCTGATCTTTTTTACGATCAGAAATTCCCTGAACAATAATGCATGACCAACAATACATATTCACATTAAAGTTATGCACCAGACAAAGTTTTAATACTACAATACTGACACATCGGTCAATATGTGGACGCCAAAGAATTAAAAACAAACCAAACAATGACAGACTGATACATTTTGAAATATTCAGTCTTAATGTCATTTATGGTAATACATGTACATATTTAGTGATAATATCTCTTGTGAACTTTTTTCCATCTGAATATGATTTGTCAGTAATCATTTGTGTCACTCAAACAACTTCAGGGTTAAAACATGAACATAACAAGTATCTTTAAGTATGTGTCACTGTTATAAAGGTGGCTTGTTTTCTATTGTAAGGCTTCTTAAGAGACTTGAGAGCTCTGTCTGTTACGCTCAGCGATGCAGAGAGAAGTTGATATTGCCTTCAGAATATAAATTAATGGACAAAGATTGCAATTGTACTCATTTACATTTAATATAGTCTTAAATTAGCATTTTTCTTACTTGTGGACTGTGGGTGTAACTCTGTTGATCTCTACAGATGTTAACAGGGAGGATGTATTTCCTCAAATTATATTATGTTAAAGGAACAGTGTGTGACATCTAGGGGGATTATTAGCAGCAATGGAATATAATATTCATAACTATGTTTTAATCAGTGTATAATCACCTCAAACTTAGACTCGTAGTGTCTTCGTTAGTTTAGAAAAATACGTTTATATCTACTTCCGGAGCGGCTCGTTTTCCGCATTCCGCCATCTTGCACAGGCATGTTTCTACGGCAGCCCAGAAGGGACACTGGCTCTGGAGAGAGACATTCGCCTTTTACATGATTTAAAGGTACGGATGCGTTCAGAAACCCGGTGATAAACTACCGGAATATTGAAAAGCCCCGACATTAGCACTCTTTAATGTTTTGGTGTCAAAATGTTTTGGGGTTAGTAAAAAAGGAAGAATGGTCCACTCAGTTTAAATCTACAGACAGACAATGTGGCTTTAAGAGAGATTACATAAAATATATTGTTTAACCCATTTATACTTTTTAACTTTTACTTCATTGAATTTCTATATTGTCTGTATACATTTTTTCTCTCCATGTTTTCCATTAAAATCGTTCAATGGCTGTTCTGTCTGTGTATTATTCCATAATTACTAAATAACATTTAGTAAGATTTTTTTAATGTGTGACTTATCAAGCATTGAATCCTTTATCTTATTTCCTTATTTCCAAATCTCTGCCCCATCAAGCAAACTGCCTGATCTTTTTTTATCATCAGAAATGTATTGAGCAATAACAATGAAGAATTTTCAACAATACATGCACAAACTTACAGTGTAAAGATACACCAGACAAAGTGACTTGCATTGCATTCACTACGGCGAGGCCAATGGATTAGAGACATGAAAACCAAACCAGCAATAACATGTAGAGAACAACAAAGAAACAGGCTGAAGACTCCATCAAAACTCTGTGTTATTAGTGCTCGTGATTTTTATATCATTATTCTGCTTCCTGCTCTCATTGTATGACTCATTTATATTGTATGCATTGATTGTGTTGTAATTCTTGTATGCTGTTTATTCTGACCACATGACATCTGTTTTACTTCTGTCCATCCTGGGAGAGGATCCTCCTCTGTTAGTCTCCCTTACGGTTCTCCCTGTTGAAGGGTTTTTGTTTTGGGGAGTTTCAAGGACAGAGGAGGTTGTGTGCTGTAAAGCCCTCAGAGGCAAAATTGTGATTTTGAGCTCTGTAAAATGAGTGTGTATACATGTCCAGATATGACCTCCACCATCTCCAGAGCTTCCAGTCCCTAAACATCCACCTCCCACCACCCACCACCCACCAAGGACTGGACAAAGGTCAGTGTTCCTCCAGCATCATATGAGGGGACTGTGAGGAGAGCTGTGTCTCAGCTGGAGGAGACTCTCAGTGAAGAGATGAAGAAGCTGTTTGCTGAAGCTGAGCTGAAGACGGTCCAGAAGTTTGCAGTGGATGTGACTCTTGATCCTGATACAGCTCATCCCAGTTTCATCCTGTCTGATGAAGTGAATGATGATGATGTGAGGAAGAAACTTCCAGACAACCCAGAGAGATTTACTCATGTTGTGTTTGTCCTGAAAGCAGAGTTTGGAACTCTCGAATATTAATGCTGGTATCCATGCACCTCAGAAACCCACGAGAGGTTGAGCGACAGTAAACCTGTCAGGATTCATTATAACCACAAGGCCCAACATGGCTTTTAACATTTCTGCCTGAAAAAAACAAGTGGATTAAAAAAATAGATAATTAAGGGTTTGAAGAGTCCAAGTGAAATAACGTGTGCATCTTTGTGAAGTTGTTGCACTGAATAGTTGTGTCCTTGTCGAGGCATTTTTACAAGCAGGTTTTATTCAGTGTTTGCATTTGAAGTTAATTGTGTAGAACTTGTGCAATGAACCCATCTTTGTTTGTGTTGTTCCCAAACTGCTTGTTCATTCCTTGACTTGCTGTGAATCCTGACTCCTATTCGGCCTCACTTCTCTCTCTGCCACCTGCGATATTATTAATTGCTCTGTCACTCTCCGTCATAATTAATCGGTGGGTTTGACTTCTGTGCATGTTAATATATATATATGTTTATATATATATATATATATATATATATATGTTTAAATAAAAAATAAAAAAAGGCAAAGCTTATTTGTTCAGTCACTTTTGTAAATGGAAAACAATCAGCGGCGGCTCGAGGCATAAATCAAATCTCTATAAAAGCCGAGAGAGAGAGAAACACAATAGAGTCGCAGCTTCACGCGCAGAGCTGCGCGAGCGCGTTTATTTGTATGTTGCGCTCAATATGCGGCTGTTGTTGTTGTTGTTGTTGTTGTTGTTGTTGTTGCAGTCGGGTCGTCTCGTGATGGGTGAATGTTGCACTAGTTTGCCAGTGAGCGGAAACAAAGGAACAGGTTTTCTCTAAACCACAATCTGTCATCCGATCCATTGTCTAAACAATAGAAATAATCTGCAACTATTTTGATGATTTATTAATCGTTTTGGATATATATATGTATATATATATATATATATATATATATATATATATATATATATATATATATATATATATATATATATATATATACATCCTCGTTTGTCATCACTTCAGGGTGTCGCTTCAACACAACCTCGCGTTGCTCTTCTGCTCTGCAGCTTTATGGAGAGCTCAGTGTCCTGAGAACACATTTATTCCATTAATGCTCAAGATGAAGAAGAAAAAATAAGAAGCATTACATATTACATTCCGTTCTGGGGTTTGAAGTGTATCGCATGTCCTTTAATGACTGGACAACAACAAAAAGAACATGGGAATTAGAGAGAGAGAAAGAGGAAGCGTGAATCCTTTATTATGATTTTTTTTCATGTGAACGGTGTCATCGGGAATGAGAGGCTATAATCGAGATACATACAATACATCTGACTTATTGAAGCAGGGAATCTGCGCGTGGCTGTTGTTAGAGAGGAAAAGAAAGGCATTGCGAGGATGCCCCCTCCCAAAAAAAAAAAGAAAAAGAAAAGGTAGGGGTACCGATGGAGAGAGGAGGAGCGCGGGCTGTTGTGTGGGATTAATGGACACGCTGTGCAGGAGGAGGGAGGGGAGATGGGCTTCTCCATGGTGGAGGTGGTGGTGGTGGGGGAGGAGACTGGGGGAGACCACTGTGGCAGGCGAGAGAGAGAGAGAGAGAGAGAGAGAGAGAGAGAGAGAGAGAGAGAGAGAGAGAGAGGAGTGGTAGGGAGGGAGGGAGGCTGGTGAAGCCGCGGATATTCATGAGGACGCCAAGTGTTTTTCTTTTTTTTTCTTCTTCTCGCCGTGGTGGTAACACACTGCTAGTCTGCAGAGAGTCTGTGTGTGTGTGTGTGTGTGTGTGTGTGTGTGTGTGTCTATGTGTGTGTGTGCGTGTGTGTGTGTGCGTGTGTGTGTGTGTGCGGGAGGAAGCACAGACGAGTGGAAAGCAAGACGGGGCCCATCTTGCCATTGATCTTGAGGCGATCAAGGTGAGTGTGTTTTTATTCTTAAATGCTTTCGGCCTGACCGTGCACGCGCGCGTGTGTGTGTGAATGTGCGTGCGCGCGTCCCTCTGACACATATCTCTTGCAGTGCGTGTGCAGACAGGCATGACGGCAGGGCTGTCCTCATGTGTGCATGGGTTCATTGTGCCATATATATATATATATATATATATATATATATATATATATATATATATATATATATATATATATATATATATATATATATATATATATATATATATATATATATATATACATAGGCTGCGCTGGTATTGAGCTGCATATTGAGGCATTGCTGCTTGGTTTTATAAGCTGTTTTATCCGTAGTGGAGGTGTGTGTGTGTGTGTGTGTGTGCGTGTGTGTGTGTGTGTGTGTGTGTGTGTGTGTGTGTGTGTGAGCACGCTCTAATTTGTCATTGTCTGTGCATATATGTGTCACTGTGTCACTGCATTTGTTGATTTCTCCACATGCAGCATTTTTGTGTGTTCCTCTCCTTCTCCTCCTCCTCCTCCTCCTCCTCCTCCTCCTCATCCTCATCCTCCTCCTCCTCCTCCTCCTCCTCCTCCTCCTCCACGCGGTGGATGTGTGCAGCCTGCTGGTGTGAGAGAGCTTTCGGTGAGTGTGTGTGTGTTCTTCATGACCCCTGGTAAAAGTCGTCTCCGCCACTCTCTCTCTCTGTCTGTGTACCAGCTCGATCGGAAGTACTCCCGATACACTGAATCCATCCCCTCCAATGGAATTAGGTCATCTTGGACTGCTCTGAGTAATTATATAACACCAGAGAGCTCTGGTGAAGCAGTGTCTGCTCAGAATTCGCCATACGGACAATCGTTTGTTTGGATATTAGTCAACAACTTGATTTTCATGCATGAGCCTTATTGTGTTGTGGGGAAACAATGGGCATTCACTAAAAGAGTATGTTATGTATGGGCTAATTGAAATGAAAGCAGGACAGAGAAGAGAGAGATAATTAGCTTGCTCGTTAACTCTTCCTATCTGTTTTCTCACAAGGGAATCT
The DNA here is from genome assembly GCF_910589615.1 of Taurulus bubalis. Lineage (NCBI taxonomy): Eukaryota > Metazoa > Chordata > Actinopteri > Perciformes > Cottidae > Taurulus > Taurulus bubalis. Next base: position 5,752,608 of record NC_136594.1, on the reverse strand, counting down.
ACAAGAGGACACACACACACACTTGAGACATATTCAAGGATGGATCCCGGCATATCCCACCTGGAGTTTTGACATCTGGACTTCCCAGATGAGCCAATCGCATCTCGCGGCGCTCCCTGTGCAGAGTGTGGATCCACCAGTCAGACAATGGGAAGCTGATCCGAGACAAGGAGAGACTCGCTGCGAATCCTCCCACGAGCTGGTTCCGGATTATTGATCTTTGCATTCATGTGGCATCAGGTTCACGACTGGGAAATGTCATGCGAACAATTCTTTAACTCGGATAAACATTTGAGAAAACTCGGGAAACGGTTTCAGCAGCGGCGTCCCATTGGCTCGTCTGGCCGAAGCAGGACGACATGAAGGGGGACACACTTTTTTCCCAGAAGCG